>NW_007729295.1:111806-113343 GCF_000696425.1 Galeopterus variegatus | reverse complement strand
AGTGTATATTAGTTCAGCAACTTTGGAAAACATTTTGGCATAATCTAGCAAAATTAAATAGGCCCATACCCTATGACCCAGCAACTTGAATCCTGGGCATATCCCCTGCAGAAGCTCCAGCACAGTGCACGGTATCAGGAGATCTGTGCAAGAATGCTTACAGCAGCACTGTCTCTAATAGCAAAAAGCTGGAAACAACTCTAATGTTCATCCACAGTAAAATGAGTAAGTTGTATATAAATATGATGGCATTCTATATAGGAGTGTAAATAAATAAATCATCGGTACATACAACATGGATGAATCTCAAGATCATAACATTGAGTCAAAAAAGCAAATTGCAAAGATATCTGGTATGATTCCATTTATATATGTTGAAAAGCATGTTAAACTGAACAATGTAATTTTATAGATAAAATTATGTGATAAAACGATGAAAGAAATGATAAACAAAATTCAGAGTAGCAGTTACCATTGATCAGCACAGATGTCAATGTTTCTTAAATTTGTGGGGGAGATATGAAGATTTGTATTATTTCTTATACTTTTAAATTTATACATTTTTAATATTCTTTTATATCTCTCAATACTTAATAAAAGCAGTTTTTAAAAAAGATACAGGAAGAAAATTCATCAAACTTAAAGGAATAAATCCCTCACCTATTAGAGTCCAATATCTTTACCCACATCATTAGCAAAAACTACACAATATTCATTCAATTCAAGATTGAACTCACTGTCAAGAGTCAGTATTCTGAGTGTGGATAGAAGGAAGCATACACATTAGATCCCAAATATGCAAGCAGAAAAGCTGACCCACATGAACAAAAACATTGGGCCCAGAGACAGACTGAACTGCCTGGCCTGGGATTCACACTGTGTGCAAGCCAGTCACACACGCAGCTTTGAATCTGTGATGCCACCAAAGGGCTCTGTACTATAGGCCCTGTAAAAGATCAGCACCCCAGGAAATTCTCTTGACAGTCGTTAATTGGTAACTTCTCAACTATGAAGAAAATATACTCCCTGTACATGCCCTAGTGGAAAATCATTATGAGATTTTTTTTTCAGTGAAACGTCCTTGGGTACTTACTTAAGACATGCTGGCAAGGGTACAAAAAAGCCTACGAAACAGTTGCTAGCCCTAAAAGTATCTAAAACATTAGAAACAAAACCACACAACAGCAGACACCACAAATCAATATAAAATTAGTTGACCAATTAGTCATATAGATATTTACTACTTTAGATGTTCAGATGAGGTGGGGAAGGAGAAGGAAATCACTATCATCTAAGATGGCCAGAAAAAGCTTTATAAGCAGTCTCAAGGTCTGATTCGAGGATGGAGTCCATATTCACACACCCACCCTCCCCTGTGAAGCGCTGAGTAAGTGTAAGAAAAACCATGGGAGGCCAGAGAGCCCACCAGGTCAGGAGAGAGTAAAGCAGTCTGCCTAGCATTCCATCTGCTTATGGTGCTCCTTTTCTTTTTTCTCCAAGTTGAATTTAAAAAAAAAAAAAAAAAAAACAGGCATTA
>NW_007729295.1:110716-111591 GCF_000696425.1 Galeopterus variegatus | reverse complement strand
AATTTAAAAAAAAAAAAAAAAAAACAGGCATTACTTTTTTTTTTTTTAGCACCGCACTCTCTCCAAAGGTATTACTTTTATAATTTAAAAGATTTTATTTTAAAAGCACATATATCACTATTCATAAATCCATGGAATATCATTGGAGGAATCATAAAAATCTGGACAACTTTGGGAAAGTGGATGACAACACAGTAGAGGGTCAGAAGACATACTCTTTCCCTTTCTGTATCCTTTAAATTCAGTACCATGTTTATGTATTAAAAACAATTTTTGACAAAACATCATGTCAAACATAAAGGACATTTAAATCTCCCCTACTTAATCTTCACAAACTACTAATGTATGTGAAAAGAGTTAACAGCTGTGAACTACCAATCTTTTCCTCTAGCCTCAGTGAGATTTGTCAACATTTTTGCAGTATCAACTGAACGAACATATCCTTAGGAAGTAAGGGTCTTATCAGGGATGCTTTATACTGATTAGTGATCAAAAGATGTCTCTAGGCATGCTGTACCTGTCTTTCCAGTTGTTACAGTATAACCCATCACCTATGCCTGCAGCTCACTAAAAATGGGAGTTAGGCACATGCCCCCCAAATGCTAAATTTCATCTAAGGGACCCTCAGCCCTGTAGCTTCCTTGCATTGCTCTAATCTCCTTGGGTGGGCTTCTCATCCTGTGTGGTGAGGAGACACTTGAAGCTGGTATCCAGGTCCACTATGGTACTTTTGCTATATACAAGCTGTGTCCCCTGTTCTCCGTCTTAAAGCTGAGTAAACTTGGTACTGGGTAAGCCTGCCATGTCTTGTGAATTTGAATAAGCATAACCTATAAACCACCCTGTTGGTCTTCAGTATGACAATAACTTAAAGG
>NW_007729295.1:105493-110450 GCF_000696425.1 Galeopterus variegatus | reverse complement strand
ATAACTTAAAGGACCACAGGACTTGGTCATGTCACAGTACAATTTGCCAAAATAATAATGACTACTTATTAGATCATCAGGGAACACAAGAACAGAAATATGATTACAAGAATAGAATAGAGGGCCGAGCCCGTGGCGCGGCGCTGGGAGCGCAGCAGCGCTCCCGCCGTGGGTTCGGATCCTATATAGGGATGACCGGTGCGCTCACAGCGCTCACTGGCTGAGCGCGGTGCGGCCGGTCTCAAAAAGGACAAAAAAAAAAAAAAGAATAGAATAGAAATATGATCACAAGAATAGAACAAAAGAACAGAAAAACTGGTGACAGAATTTAGCTGTACTGTGCTGTGGTTCTCCACTTAATTAATGGCTAAAGCCTCTACGCCACTTGTCTAAGTGGCTGTAAGGAGGTAAGTCACAAGCACTTGTAAAGATTAATTAGAAAAAAGTGTTCTGAAAAATAGATTTAGCAGAATTACACTTTATGGGCCAAACAGATATCAGTTCAGATTAATTTAATCAGACTTCCTAGTCTGTTTTTAGCTTTGTTCCATTCTACAGAGCATAAATATTAAATGCTTACAAAATATACTTCATTTGAAATGCTTTAAATATAAAACAGAATTCAAGCACAAAACAACACATTATGGTCTCAGGAATACATTTATAAAACACTGAAATGAAAAATTAACAGTCCCAAATAAGTAGATAATATTATACAAACACCTGTCCAACAAATGACATTTTAAACAGGAAGAAAAAGCACAAGCAACATCAATTAGTGTTATTCTTTAAGTGGCACTGCACGAAATTAAAAATCAACTTTTCATATTCCAGCAGTGGTATTAAAATTAAGCTACTTTCTAAATGGGATTAGAAATAGCACTAAGTCTTCAAAGTACTTAAGTTGTGAGGAAATTTTGACTTTCCAGTTGGCAATATGACTAAGATATGCCAAGACTGCACATCACAAGTAACAGCATGTGGACGCTCTGTAACGTTTCACATTTCCTACAAATCTTGGATGATGTTGGTTGGCACACACGTGCCATAAACTGGCCTTTCTGGCTCAATGACAAGTATAGAAAATCATGATTCTTGTAAGATTCCCACATAAAGTCCAAGAACAAACATATTCAACAAAAAACCTAACCTGTGCATTTTTGTTTCTTAAAAACAAAATAGTGTAAATCACATTTTTAACCTAAGAGAAAATCCATTTTTAAAAGGCTCGCAGCTGTTTCAGAGATTCCCACATAAAGTCCAAGAACAAACATATTCAACAAAAAACCTAACCTGTGCATTTTTGTTTCTTAAAAACAAAACAGTGTAAATCACATTTTTAACCTAAGAGAAAATCCATTTTTAAAAGGCTCGCAGCTGTTTCATCTCCCTTTTCAGCTGAAAGGGTGAAGCACGATAGCCACAACTTTGTTACAGACTAAAATCCAACAGGTAATTCCAACACCACCTGAAAATAAAGAAATTCAACGTAAGTGAGCACACCAACAGTCCCGCCCACATTTCCTGCCTCTGCTACCTTAACTAACAGGAAATAAATCTCCGTCGTTCATAAGCTACCCAGTTTAAGGTATTTTGTTACAGAAACTCAAACAAACTAAGACACAGGGGAACAGGCTTACAGTATAATGTAAAAAGGGGATATAAAATGATAACTGCCAGATGACCTTAACTATTTCAAAATAAATGGGAAAAAAAGACTAGAAAAAGTAGACCGCAACAATAAGAGAGTTTATCTGTAGCTAATAAGATTTTTTTCAAAATTGTTCCTATATTTCTAATCATTCTACAATAACATGTATTACTTTGAACATCCAAAGGAGGTTATCTTTCAAAAATTAAAAGAGCAGCAAGTGCTGCAGAGGCCAACCATAAAACAGGTTGAAAAGACACAGAATTCGGGAATTAGAGGCAATGTTTCAATAAAGGGGGTATCAGACTCCAAGTACTGGATATGGATTCCAGAAGCAGACCTGGGACTGAATCCTAGCTCTGCTCCTTAACATTCTGGTGACACTGGACAAGTTAAGTAACTTCTCTAGACCTCGTTTCTTCACTGCAAGCCTCATGTGGGGCTGAGACAGAGAGCTCACTAAATGGATGTGAGAATGATGCCAGGCCAATGTAATCTTCTACCACACACCTCTACATAAGCCTCACTATACTCGCCCACTATATATTCCAGAAAAATCTTACCTGCTACTCTAGTAGGAAAGGCTACCAGGCGGTCTAGTGGGGTTATCCACTTACTCGGCACAACAGCCACAGGGACAGAATAGTACTTCCAAATGAGCGAGATCATCAGGGCAGCCTGGAAAGATACTTTTGGTAAATGAAAACAACCTGCCAATCACACAACCAATAGCCACAGAAAGAAAGACAAGGAAACATTAAAAAAAAAAAACTAAGGAAACTCTCCAGATTGATGACCTGAAGCCCTATCAATCCAGTCCTCACAGCCAACAGACACATAAAAGTAGCCACTGATTTCCATTGCTGAAACCTTGAAATAGAATGTCTAATTAAGTATGAGCTCCCAAGGACATCTAGAACAAACTGAACGAGTGGGCGAGCCTTCTTAAGTGAACAGGCATTTTACTATTTTAATATGAATACTATATACACACTATTTAAATTAGCTGATAAAATAACCAGATCTTCCATAAGTGTTCTTTTCTCACTGAGTATTTCCTTTGAGTAGAAACACTATATATCAAATACACATCAGTAACAAAAGCCATCTTATACTTCTCTCTAAGAGCCTTGAAAAAATACTTAATTCTCCCCACACACACAAGTGTTAGCACACACATGCAGAGGTGAGCCCTCTGTAAGTTTCAATGGTGGGTGGAAAACTGATGCTTTATTTTTCATCCTTTCCCCAGCAGGATTCCTTCAGTTGTCTTCTGTCCCCTTCATGGCCTTGAATATGCCACTCAAATGAGCAGACCTAAAAGAGGGCACCTGGTTTAATTCCTGTGTCTTGGTGAAACCTAGCTCATATCAAATGACAGTGCCTCAGGATCAGTTACTTAATATATCCAAAAACCTGGGGTTTTTTGGCGGGGGAGGGGGGGCTTGAATCCTTTAACTCAGGAGAGACGACACATTGTATTAAAACTCAGAGATTAGGCAGCCACTGGAGTGGGTTCACAGCAGCACATTATGACCTTACAGTAACATGGCAGCAGAAGCAGTAACAGTCCTATGGGTAGTTAACCAAATAAAAATCCCACAGATAAGAAGTTGGGGGCCAAGTTCGATGAGAAAAAATGGCTCCCTACCTGGAGCATAGAGAGTGCTGTTTAAGCACACCAGGTAGCAAGTAATGGTCAAAGTTATTGAGGATCTTAGAAAACTGTGGAGGATTCTGACATTAATGAGATAGAAATAAAACACATGTATTTCATAGGGCCAAAGCCCGTAGCTTAGAAGGACCAGAGTCCTGTAGTTTAGGAGGCCAGAGCCTCTAGCTTAAGGGACCAAAGCCCAAGCCTTTAGGAAAATACACAGAAATACTAAGATTGGAAAAGACCAGAAAACTTTCACAGGACTAAAGCCTTTGATGTAGATAAGACAACTGCAGCACAGTGAAGTGATTGCTCTGGGGGCAGTTGCCCTTAGTGCAGCTAAACCTAAATGATGGGAAAGTATGTGAGCTAAAATCTTCAAGAATATTCTTGCTAGTTAGTGCTTGAGGGACATTCCACATCTCACCCTAAGCTGTTTCTTTGAGTTTCTTGGGGAGCTAAGCGCTTTGGTGCTTATTTCATTGTTTCTTTTTGTATATCACATAGCTTAGTTTTATGACTCCTTTTGATGGTAAATTGCTTAAACTATTTTAAGTTACACCTTCTTTAATAAAGATTGTCACACAACCAGTTTATGTTTTCACTATGATTGATCAACCACCTGTTTTTCTTCTGTAACTTTTTTGTCTTTACAATAAAAACTGAAGCAAAAACTGACTCGGGGCTGTGCCTGGGCTCTCTCCTCTCTTGAAGGAGTTTTCCCTTGGCGCAGTCCCTTCGGGCTTCTCATTGCTCTGAATAACACAGACTCTGAGTAATCTTTTGTGTTTCCGTCACTCTGCAAGAGGTGACAGAAAACACAATGTCAATATAAGCTTCTCATTTCATCCCCCCAAGCCCCAAAAACTGCACTGGAATAAAGGCAATATGGAAGATCTCCTGGGAAGATGCTTCAGAGTTCATTTGCCAAAAAGTCCCAATCCTTAACAACTCAAATCAAGAGAAAGGCTTTCTTTTAGTCTATCTTCAAAATTCACAGGGTTCAGAGTTATATGCTGGCAGGACCACATAACACAGCAGCTTAAAGTGGAAACATATGAATTCCCAGCCTTGGATTCTGCAGGCTCTGTACCTCAGGAGGCCAGTCCATTACCAACTTTAATGACCCCAGGTGACACTAGAGTACACTTACTTGCAATATGTAGAAAGCAACACTTACAACCCATTTTATCTTGGCTAATTGAGCTGTCCGTGCTTTCACTGAAAGGAAAAACAGGATGAAACAATTATGTCAGTCCTGAAAAATTAAGAAAATATTCAAGTACACAGAAATGTTATTTTCCCTTAAAAGTCACCCACCATCTAGCTACGCCATCATTAAAATAGAATCCACTCAGATTGTGAGATCTGAATAGCTTTAATTTTGAAAACCCTTAAGAACATTCATCTGGGGCTGGCCAGTTAGCTCAGTTAGCTAGAGCACAGCCTTATAATGCCAAGGTCACAGGTTCAGATCCCCTAACAACCAGCTGCCAAAAAAAAAAAAAAAAAAGACTGTGAGAGACTGGCCAGTTAGCTTAGCTGGTTAGAGTGCAGCCTTATAACACCAAGGTCATAGGTTTGGATACCTGTACCACCAGCTGCCCAAAAAAAAAAAAAAAAAAAAAAAAAATTCATCTGAATCAGAT
>NW_007729295.1:88326-104518 GCF_000696425.1 Galeopterus variegatus | reverse complement strand
ACACGTGCCATAAACTGGCCTTTCTGGCTCAATGACAAGTATAGAAAATCATGATTCTTGTGAGATTCCCACATAAAGTCCAAGAACAAACATATTCAACAAAAAACCTAACCTGTGCATTTTTGTTTCTTAAAAACAAAACAGTGTAAATCACATTTTTAACCTAAGAGAAAATCCATTTTTAAAAGGCTCGCAGCTGTTTCATCTCCCTTTTCAGCTGAAAGGGTGAAGCACGATAGCCACAACTTTGTTACAGACTAAAATCCAACAGGTAATTCCAACACCACCTGAAAATAAAGAAATTCAACGTAAGTGAGCACACCAACAGTCCCGCCCACATTTCCTGCCTCTGCTACCTTAACTAACAGGAAATAAATCTCCGTCGTTCATAAGCTACCCAGTTTAAGGTATTTTGTTACAGAAACTCAAACAAACTAAGACACAGGGGAACAGGCTTACAGTATAATGTAAAAAGGGGATATAAAATGATAACTGCCAGATGACCTTAACTATTTCAAAATAAATGGGAAAAAAAGACTAGAAAAAGTAGACCGCAACAATAAGAGAGTTTATCTGTAGCTAATAAGATTTTTTTCAAAATTGTTCCTATATTTCTAATCATTCTACAATAACATGTATTACTTTGAACATCCAAAGGAGGTTATCTTTCAAAAATTAAAAGAGCAGCAAGTGCTGCAGAGGCCAACCATAAAACAGGTTGAAAAGACACAGAATTCGGGAATTAGAGGCAATGTTTCAATAAAGGGGGTATCAGACTCCAAGTACTGGATATGGATTCCAGAAGCAGACCTGGGACTGAATCCTAGCTCTGCTCCTTAACATTCTGGTGACACTGGACAAGTTAAGTAACTTCTCTAGACCTCGTTTCTTCACTGCAAGCCTCATGTGGGGCTGAGACAGAGAGCTCACTAAATGGATGTGAGAATGATGCCAGGCCAATGTAATCTTCTACCACACACCTCTACATAAGCCTCACTATACTCGCCCACTATATATTCCAGAAAAATCTTACCTGCTACTCTAGTAGGAAAGGCTACCAGGCGGTCTAGTGGGGTTATCCACTTACTCGGCACAACAGCCACAGGGACAGAATAGTACTTCCAAATGAGCGAGATCATCAGGGCAGCCTGGAAAGATACTTTTGGTAAATGAAAACAACCTGCCAATCACACAACCAATAGCCACAGAAAGAAAGACAAGGAAACATTAAAAAAAAAAAACTAAGGAAACTCTCCAGATTGATGACCTGAAGCCCTATCAATCCAGTCCTCACAGCCAACAGACACATAAAAGTAGCCACTGATTTCCATTGCTGAAACCTTGAAATAGAATGTCTAATTAAGTATGAGCTCCCAAGGACATCTAGAACAAACTGAACGAGTGGGCGAGCCTTCTTAAGTGAACAGGCATTTTACTATTTTAATATGAATACTATATACACACTATTTAAATTAGCTGATAAAATAACCAGATCTTCCATAAGTGTTCTTTTCTCACTGAGTATTTCCTTTGAGTAGAAACACTATATATCAAATACACATCAGTAACAAAAGCCATCTTATACTTCTCTCTAAGAGCCTTGAAAAAATACTTAATTCTCCCCACACACACAAGTGTTAGCACACACATGCAGAGGTGAGCCCTCTGTAAGTTTCAATGGTGGGTGGAAAACTGATGCTTTATTTTTCATCCTTTCCCCAGCAGGATTCCTTCAGTTGTCTTCTGTCCCCTTCATGGCCTTGAATATGCCACTCAAATGAGCAGACCTAAAAGAGGGCACCTGGTTTAATTCCTGTGTCTTGGTGAAACCTAGCTCATATCAAATGACAGTGCCTCAGGATCAGTTACTTAATATATCCAAAAACCTGGGGTTTTTTGGCGGGGGAGGGGAGGCTTGAATCCTTTAACTCAGGAGAGACGACACATTGTATTAAAACTCAGAGATTAGGCAGCCACTGGAGTGGGTTCACAGCAGCACATTATGACCTTACAGTAACATGGCAGCAGAAGCAGTAACAGTCCTATGGGTAGTTAACCAAATAAAAATCCCACAGATAAGAAGTTGGGGGCCAAGTTCGATGAGAAAAAATGGCTCCCTACCTGGAGCATAGAGAGTGCTGTTTAAGCACACCAGGTAGCAAGTAATGGTCAAAGTTATTGAGGATCTTAGAAAACTGTGGAGGATTCTGACATTAATGAGATAGAAATAAAACACATGTATTTCATAGGGCCAAAGCCCGTAGCTTAGAAGGACCAGAGTCCTGTAGTTTAGGAGGCCAGAGCCTCTAGCTTAAGGGACCAAAGCCCAAGCCTTTAGGAAAATACACAGAAATACTAAGATTGGAAAAGACCAGAAAACTTTCACAGGACTAAAGCCTTTGATGTAGATAAGACAACTGCAGCACAGTGAAGTGATTGCTCTGGGGGCAGTTGCCCTTAGTGCAGCTAAACCTAAATGATGGGAAAGTATGTGAGCTAAAATCTTCAAGAATATTCTTGCTAGTTAGTGCTTGAGGGACATTCCACATCTCACCCTAAGCTGTTTCTTTGAGTTTCTTGGGGAGCTAAGCGCTTTGGTGCTTATTTCATTGTTTCTTTTTGTATATCACATAGCTTAGTTTTATGACTCCTTTTGATGGTAAATTGCTTAAACTATTTTAAGTTACACCTTCTTTAATAAAGATTGTCACACAACCAGTTTATGTTTTCACTATGATTGATCAACCACCTGTTTTTCTTCTGTAACTTTTTTGTCTTTACAATAAAAACTGAAGCAAAAACTGACTCGGGGCTGTGCCTGGGCTCTCTCCTCTCTTGAAGGAGTTTTCCCTTGGCGCAGTCCCTTCGGGCTTCTCATTGCTCTGAATAACACAGACTCTGAGTAATCTTTTGTGTTTCCGTCACTCTGCAAGAGGTGACAGAAAACACAATGTCAATATAAGCTTCTCATTTCATCCCCCCAAGCCCCAAAAACTGCACTGGAATAAAGGCAATATGGAAGATCTCCTGGGAAGATGCTTCAGAGTTCATTTGCCAAAAAGTCCCAATCCTTAACAACTCAAATCAAGAGAAAGGCTTTCTTTTAGTCTATCTTCAAAATTCACAGGGTTCAGAGTTATATGCTGGCAGGACCACATAACACAGCAGCTTAAAGTGGAAACATATGAATTCCCAGCCTTGGATTCTGCAGGCTCTGTACCTCAGGAGGCCAGTCCATTACCAACTTTAATGACCCCAGGTGACACTAGAGTACACTTACTTGCAATATGTAGAAAGCAACACTTACAACCCATTTTATCTTGGCTAATTGAGCTGTCCGTGCTTTCACTGAAAGGAAAAACAGGATGAAACAATTATGTCAGTCCTGAAAAATTAAGAAAATATTCAAGTACACAGAAATGTTATTTTCCCTTAAAAGTCACCCACCATCTAGCTACGCCATCATTAAAATAGAATCCACTCAGATTGTGAGATCTGAATAGCTTTAATTTTGAAAACCCTTAAGAACATTCATCTGGGGCTGGCCAGTTAGCTCAGTTAGCTAGAGCACAGCCTTATAATGCCAAGGTCACAGGTTCAGATCCCCTAACAACCAGCTGCCAAAAAAAAAAAAAAAAAAAACTGTGAGAGACGGGCCAGTTAGCTTAGCTGGTTAGAGGGCAGCCTTATAACACCAAGGTCATAGGTTTGGATACCTGTCCCCCCAGCTGCCAAAAAAAAAAAAAAAAAGACTGTGAGAGCCTGGCCAGTTAGCTTAGCTGGTTAGAGGGCAGCCTTATAACACCAAGGTCATAGGTTTGGATACCTGTCCCCCCAGCTGCCAAAAAAAAAAAAAAAAAGACTGTGAGAGCCTGGCCAGTTAGCTTAGCTGGTTAGAGGGCAGCCTTATAACACCAAGGTCATAGGTTTGGATACCTGTCCCCCCAGCTGCCAAAAAAAAAAAAAAAAAGACTGTGAGAGCCTGGCCAGTTAGCTTAGCTGGTTAGAGGGCAGCCTTATAACACCAAGGTCATAGGTTTGGATACCTGTACCACCAGCTGCCCAAAAAAAAAAAAAAAAAAAAAAAATTCATCTGAATCAGATTCTTTTTATAAGCATTTACCAATACACGGCCATGAATCCCTAAATGGGTGTCCAGCTTATCCTGGCCTGGACCGACCCCTGGTAGGTTTTACTAGCCATGGACATCTCTCTCACTGTGCACACACCAGCACATCACTCAGTACACAGGCTGCCCTGCAAAATTGGTCTTCATCATAGTGGACTATGCTCTGAAGTCTACACTCAGATAAGGATACTGCTGAGCCTTTTCTAGAGAGTGGAACAAAAGCCTCTGGTTATCTACTATAAGGTTTTTTTCTGGACTTCTTTCAGAAGAGTGCTGAATTTGAAAATGAAAACCTACAATAACAAATTGGTTCTGAAGAAAACCTAAGAGGATCCTAAATGTTTCTGTGTTTAGAAAACAAAGGTTCACCAGCAAATAAGGAGAACGCAATAATCATTCTTGAGTTTCTTCTAGAAAACTCGAAAGTTTCTATCAGCATCTACAACATCCAAGAAACAAAGCATATATTCTACTAATCATTATACAAAGACTTCTCTATTAATCAGCTCTCATGATGCTTCCCAGGCTACAACTGCCACCAGTACCATGAGTTTTTAGCTTATCTGTCATCTTGTTGATCTTTCTTTCCAGCCTGGCGTATCTGGCAAACTCGTCCATCATGTTGACTGTGGAGAGCTCCTGCTTCATATCCTGGATCTCTGCTCTCATCTGCGACTCCTGCTCTGCATCCTTCTGCAGCACCCTGGACATCTGGCAAAGCAGACAGCTGGGAATCAGTGCTTTTCCTCATGGGGTACAGAAGGGTCCCCCAGCTCCCCCCACATTCTTTCTATGTCCTAATCAGGAAACGTGGAGTGCCTTGACTGCTCTGTGACCTGGCCAGCTGCATGTTTTCCCGACAGGCTTGAACCCAGGCCGGGGCCTTAACATTCCAAGGTACTGATAAAGCTGTTCAAGTCGTTGCTCAAAAACACTGACAGATTAAGCCTGTTGTTAAACATGTACAAACTAGCCCTTATCCTGAGCCAAATTCCTAAGCCCCCATATACACTCCATACCTTCATGGTGGACATACCTAGGTAAAATATCCCTGTCTCTCACTATCCATCATGAGGATTGCTGCAACTATCTAGGTTCCCCTAATAAATGCTTTGGAATGATCACCCCAGCGTTTAATGTTTCTTTCTATGGAATCCTAGCCAGCCCCATCTCTGGATGGTTTGGGGCAGTCCCTTGAGGGAACTCCCCTCCCACTGCTTTTGAGGCAACTCTAGCAGCAATTTCCGCTGGGCAAAACAGGTATACCTTCCTTCCCACTTCCTCCTAACATCCTACTGCTGTCCCTTTTGACTGGACAAGCTGCCCTTGACCCACATGGCCAGCTTCTGCTGCCTTTTCCAGCTCTCTACAACAACCACAAAAAAAAAAAAAAAAACCCGAAAACTCCCTCATATTTGAATCACTATTCAAAGTATATTTTTCCTTTTGCAGATATGCCCACAGATTGCTACAGTACAAATGTATATATCTTTCACTATAACTGTAAAATTTTGATTCTACAATGAAAACCAATTCCATTGCCAGAGCTGTCACTCAAGTGACAGGGAACATGAATCTTCTTCCCTTCCTGAAGAATTCAGTCCAAGATTAGATGGGATAGAACAAGGTGGGTGTGTGGGATCATGAGGTGGTGGCCAAGAGCAGGGTGTCAGAGCCCAAGCACAGTGAGGAGGACCTTCCCACAGAGAGGCACTCTGGCAAGGGGGGTCAAGGCCAAGTGCAGTAATATAGGCGTCCCCAACAAATGGCAGCCTTCCAGGGGAGTCAGAATCTGAGCAGGGTGAGGGGGATGGATGCACAAGACAAGAAGAAGGAACCCAGCCAAACACTGTGTCAGAACAAGGCAGGCACCCACACTGGTTAGGGGTTGGCAGTGCGGATGGAAGATTACACAGGACTGATCACATACAGTAAACATACTGAGTAAACGTCTTCTCACTGTCAGAGAGTTAGAAATATGCCTGGGGAGAGAACCACAATGAATCTTTATGGTGTTAGCTTAGAATTGGGAGATAAGAGTATGTACTCGTGATTTTCCACAGATACACAAAATACGAGGGTACTTCAAAAAGTTTGTAGAAAATCAGAATTAAAATAAAACATGAATATTTCCATGAACTTTTTGAAGTATCCTTGTATAGATGTAAATGCCCCTGCAAGTGGAGGGGACCCTGCGTGTGCTGATGGCCGGTACACTCTCCAGAGGACGTCAGGCCGGGCGCTCGGGGACGAGATGATAGTGGCCACCAGGTGGCGCCCGGCAACCGGGCGGGCCAGGGACTCGGGACTTCGAGGACACAGCGAACATCTCCACATCCAAGTCCTACGCCAGCGGATGAGATGCAATAATGGCTTCTGAGACATCCCTGCCAAGCATCGGACATACCCAGTAGGCAGCCATCCTGCAAAACCACTGCCCTGATATTCAGAAATGACAGTCGTGCAAGCAAAGAAAGACCAAGAAATTCCTGCAGACTGCAGGAGACTACACAGACATGACAAGTAAACACAACGCATGATTCTGAACTGGACGCTTTTGGTGAAAAGGACGTTACTGGAACAAGTGGAAAACCTGAACCGGACCAGAGGATTAGATAATAGTAATGGATTTGACGGCTGTTTTGTGGGCAAGGCCGCTGTTTATACACAGAATTGTCGGGGAATGAGGGGGCTCAGATTGAAAACTTACTTTCAAATGGTTCAGGAAACAAAATCAGTTCTTTGTACTGTATACATAATTTTTCTGCACATTCGTTTTGAAACTTTAAAAAGAGATTAATAAAAAAAAAAAATGGAAAAGGACAGTTTATCTAATGTGTACCCAGCACACAGCAAGTGCACAATAAATGAGTTTGTCCCCCAGCCACAGGTCCCTTCTTCCTGCCGTACAGCAAGACAACTCTTCAGTCATGGACAGGAAGCCAAGCTGCGCGTCTCCCAGGGGCGACTGCGTGTGCTCAAAATTCTTAGCCGCCCACCTCGGCTCCCCCGAACGCCTGCACTATGAGGCACTTCGAGCTGGGCACCGGGGTGCATCACACGGGGGCGCCTGCGCAGTGTGTGCGGTACCGCGCAGCTTCCTGCAGGCCTAGCACAGGGAGTAGGGGTCTTCAAACCCACCTATCCTTTTGCGGTGCTCCTTCCCTGTCCTCGCCACTACCCAACGCTCTAACTAAAGGAGACGTACTCCAGCCTGATCCAGCCTGGAAAAGAAAATAGGAATGGGCCATATTCTCTTAAAATATATATATCACAGAATCATGTCTCAAAAGCTGGAAATCTACAGATGGTGCTTAAACTCAAGAGACAAATGCAGAGTGGTAGAAAGGACTTTTTGAGATGACAGTCTCACTGTATGCAAGTTACACCTCAATAAACATGACTTTTAAAACCATACTTTAAAAAGAAGAAATAAAGGCGCAAAGATATCATTTAGCATTATATACCACACAAAACAAAAACTTGAAAATGTCAAAAATGGTTATTCAGGAGTGGAAGGTGAATGAGGGCAAGAGAGTGAACTTTAGATGAGAGCAACTGAAGGCAGTTTTGTGGTTAAGTCAGACAACTGTGGTGCTTGAAAAAAAATTACACCTATAAGTGCAAAAAAAAAAAGTTTGAAAGTGTTGCAGTTTGCAAATAAGTATTAATATTCATCCAAGAACTACATATAAATGACGTTAAAATGTTCTAGAATTATGAACTTAATTATAAGATTTAATAAAATTTGAATTCAAATATAGTAATGCAAATATTAATTTTTAGAAAATAAATCTCTGAAGTCTTTTGTGTACTCAAAAGCCAACTTCCAGGCCCTTACTAACACACAACTGATAGAAACAGATAAGCTATGCAGGGTGCGGCCTTTCAAGGATCTGGAGATAGGTCCACAGAGAATTCTGAAGCAGAAAATGAGTTTACAAAATTTTTATCAAGATGTCTCAGGTAGTGGAGAAATCCAGAGAGAAAAAAAGGACAGAACCAATCCTTACTGTCCACCTTTGTCCCCTGATGCCACCAGTCTGAGCTCATAATGGCTCCTGACAGAGTCACCCTTAGATCTTGTTCAGGTTTGATACCCTCTTTGCCAACAGGCAAAATTCCGAGGTTTGAACCAGGGGTCACTCTGGGGAGCCTCAAATTCCCACTCCACCACTCACTCACCGGCTGACAAATCTTGGGGCTAGACCCATACAAAAACTAACCCATGGCACGATGACGTGCACAGCTCGTGCTAGTACCTCCCTGGAATTCAGTGGGGAAGCCTGGAAACGACTAACTCGGGTGTGTCCCTGAACATGGGGGGCAGGGTCCTCCATCTCGAAAAGGGACCAGACGCTGAACAGCCCAATACCATGCTCGGCCAGGACCAAGACAGCCCAGTCGCAAACCCTGCCAGGGCTGAGAAGCAGACAATCTATCTAGGCCCACTGGCCGCCTCTCCTCCTGGTCGCCCTCTTCCTGGCCACCCTCCTCCTGGCACTGATCACCCCACGGGGACGACTGCCAGACCAGAGGCCCCGCCTGCGCACGCGCACCCCGCCCTATCACCCCTCAAATACACTTCTCTTAGGGTCCTGGGACAGGTCCTATGAAGCGGGCTATGTCGTCACCCCTAAACTAATATTTGGGGATCACCTCGTGTCTAGTCTTCAGTAGGGACTCCAGAAGCAACTCTCTATGAAATGGGGGGAGGGGCCTAGGAAGACTCCCTCAGAGGCAGATCCTATCTGCCTGTCACCTCAGTACCCTAGACGGAAAGGGAGGTGGCCACTTTTTAGAGCAGAAAGTAAAGGATAATTCCAAAAATGCTGAATCTAAAAATGGCGGTGGGCCCCACAAGCCCAGCCCCAACAGGGAGCTGGCGCGGTACCCGCTGCCTGCACAGCTGTGTCCTTGAGGGAGCGGCTACTGCGCCTGCGCACTGGGCGCAGCTCGCCAGTACCCCACCCTCCGCCTGAGTCTCTCCCGGGGCGCCTGCGCAGTGTGCCTCCCTGCGTCCGCACTGAGTGGGTGCTAGCCAAAGGCATCTCTGTCCACCCACAGCCCTATAGCTGAAGAAAGCACTGGATTGCCTGGTAACTGAACTAGGCTCTCTCATCCATGCATCTTATGACTAGCTTGAAGAAAAGGGAGGGACCCTCAGGAAAAGTCTAACCACGCCAACATCAGGGACTGGGTGTCCTTCTCCAGGCATCCCACCCCGACCCCAGTAGTCCATGAGATCGTCTCCCAGCACCTTGCCAGGTTTTGCTGGACCCAAGGACTTCTGCTACTTCAGGCTTCCTAAAAGGCCTCACTCCAGGGGACCAGGGCGGCCTTGACTGACCAATGGGGTGGGTGCACTCCCTCCCTAGCTTCTAGCTGGACGGAAGCTTCAGAAACACTGTAAGGAAGGTTATAATCTGAAGTACGTGGGCATGGCCCCATCCCTGAGGCCGCTGTACTACCAATCCAACTTTCTGTTTCTTTGGCATCAGAGGCTGTGACGGGGCAGCCTCCAGTGACTGTGAAGGAGCAGCATTTTACCCTACCCAGGACCAGTGCGTTCCCTACAGCTTTTCACAGACTCTCACCACAAACCCAGAGACCAGGCAAAACCGATCTTTTTATTACTCTTCCCTGTTCTGAACACCAATTATGCGGGCTGTATTCTGCTAGCATAATTATGTTATTCTTCTGAACCTGGCTAACAACCAGTGTTTACAACCAAGGGTAAATAGGTTTAAGAAAGCTAACTGATTTGAAGTTAGAGAGGCTACACAGTCTGTAGGAGGCAGCATAGGATGTGGACACAGGTCTTCTAAATGATGAACAGCTACCCTTATAGGGTGCAGCCTCATGCCTGGCTAGACTGCAACAATAACCCCATTGTGACAGTGGCCTAACTGCAGAGCACAGGTTTGGTGTAGGGTTGGTGACGGAGCCTGAGATGATGACAGGTCTTATTTATACCCACTGCCATACCCCAAACACACACTCCTCACTCCTTATCAGATACTGAGAAATTATGAACAATTAGAGAGGAAGACAACACCAACACAGCCTCTATGGGCAACTGAAATTAGTTTCTTGAGGTGAAATGGGATGAGGGTACATAGGGAGAATGGAAGTGACACTGCAAGAAAGATGCACAGGCAACTTACAGAATGGGAAAAAGTATCTGCAAGTCATATATTTCATAAAAGTTTAATATCCAAAATATATGAAGAACTAACAACAACAAAAAACCACAACAACTGGATTTAAAAAGGGGCAAAGGACTTGACTAGACATTTCTCTAAAAAAGATATACAGATGGCCATAAGCACATGAAAAGACGTGCAACATCGCTAATTATTACGGAAATGCAAATCCAAACTACAATGAGATACCACTTAACACCCATTAGGATGGCTATTATTTAAAAAATAATAAGTGTTGGAGGATGTGGAGCAATTGGAACCCTTGTGCACTGCTGTTGGGAATGTAAAATGGCCTGGCCACTGTGAAAAACCGTATGGCAGTTTCTCAAAAATATTAAACATAGACTCACGATATGATCCAGCAATTCCACTTCTGATTATATATCCAAAAGAACTGAAAGCAGAGACTTGACCAGATATTTGTACGCTAATGTTCTAGCAGCATTATTTACAATAGTCAAAAGAAGGAAACAACCCAAGTGTCCATCAACAGGTGAACAAATAAACAGAATGTGGTACATAACATGCAATGATATATTATTCGGCCTTAAAAAGGAAGAAAATTCTGACATGTACTACAACATGGATGAACCTTGTGGAGATTATGCTAAGTGAAATGGCAGGACATAAAAGGAAAAATACTGTATGATTGTAGTCATGTGAGGTACCAAAAGTAGTCAGATTCATAGAGACAGGAAGTAGAATGGTGGTTGCCAAGGGTTGGGATAGGCAGGAATGGGGAGTTATTGTATAATGGGTACAGAGTTTCCAGGTCAGGAAGATGAAAAAGTTCTGGGATGGTGGTGATGGTTGTACAACAATGTGAATGTATTTAATGCCACTGAACTGCACACCTAAAAATAACTAAGATGATAAATTTTATGTGTACTTTATATTTAAAAAAATGAATAAAGAAAGATGGACAGGGGCCAGCTCTTCAAGAGTCTTTTATGCAATGCTAAGGACCTAGAACATCATCTAAAGACTAGGCAGCATCAAAGATTCTGAAGAGTGTGTGGGGTTAAGAGAATTCCCTATACCTCTGGACAACGGCCCTAGAACAGTTTTGCATAAAACAGGCACTCAATGAATTCTAGTAGAATAAAACATAAAGAAGCAGAAGTCCTGCCTAGTATTAAGTACACCACCACCACCACCAATTTATATTAGGAGAGAAAAACAAGAACGGTTTCCCAGGACAAGCTACACCGCATGCACCCAATCTTTGAAGTCTCAGTCTGAGCCAGACAGCTCCTCAACCCAACCCCACCCCCGCCCCGGGGGAGAATACAGAGAGCTCCCTTCCTCAAGGGACAGCGTCCACACCCAACAGCCCACCTCCACGACCCTTTAAGTTTGCCACCAAATCCCTATTCATTCTCCAATAGGCAACAGGGCAGAACTGGGAGACTCACAAAGAATCAAATCTCCATTCCAACAGTTACTAGGTGGATAACTGAGTGCAACTGGTAAACTCTCTGAGCTAGACTCCTCCTCTGGGAGGTGAAGAAAGACGGGATGATAACATTCACGTGTCACATCTGGACAAGAGGTAATGTACTCACAACAGAAAGAGTGCTCCCCAGAGCTTGTCACTCCGATGGATACAGAAAGCATCACATTGTACTGACAATCTCTCTACACCTGTCCCCCACCCCAAGAATGTGGACTCCTGTATCCTGGGACCCGTCTCTCCAGGACAAGGCACTGTGACATGTCACTCCGATGGATACAGAAAGCATCACATTGTACTGACAATCTCTCTACACCTGTCCCCCACCCCAAGAATGTGGACTCCTGTATCCTGGGACCCGTCTCTCCAGGACAAGGCACTGTGACACTGCAGGTGACACTGCGAGAGAGATCTCCGGGAAACCCTGGCAGCTGAGAGCTGCTCAAATGCCTCCAGGGACCAGGGGTTAACGGAAATGAGCAGGGCTGGCGTGGGGCACCGCGAACTCCCAGTCGGAGGCACGCCGCTGCCACCCACAGCCGGAAGATTCCTGCCAAGTGAAAGCGTCCCCCGAGAATCTAGAGGGTCGTATTTGGGGATAAAGCTTCGCAGCTTTTAGAGGCTAGCAGCGATCTCAAAAAAGTCTTAAAACACAGAATAGACCAACCGAGACGCCACCGCGGGCTGAATCTGGCTCTCGGGCGACCAGTGTGAGACCCCTGTGTCTACGCCATCCCCGCTGGGGACTGGAGCGTCGTCCCCACCGGCCCCCGAAGGCCAGGCAGCCACTTACGAAGGAGGAGAAGGACGGGAGAAGGATCCTAAGGACATTGCACGCAAACACGAAGCTGAGCACTAGCAGCCACGCCCAGCGGTCGGCCTCCTCGGCGCTCATCTCGGACGCTCCTTGCGCGCCAGCACCTCTACGGCAGCTCCATGAAGACCACGCCTACGCGCTGAGGCCCAGCGGACCCGCAGAGGCGCACCGAGACGCCTGCGCACTGCGCCGCAATCGCGGGGAGGCGGGACCGTCTTTCCCTCTAGTCCGGAGGAGCGTTCAACGCGTTCCAGCTTCCTTCTCGCCTACCGGGCTTCCGTAGCCATGTCGCATCCACCCCACCATACCCACTGAACCAGTTTTCCAAATGGTTTGGGTACCATCAGCTGTCTAGTTTTGTCATATCTGCAAACCATTTGTATTATTTTTTAATTAATATTTTCTCTAAGTTGACTCACTTTTATTTCTAGATAAATTTATTTTAAAATAAACCTTTCCATAAATAGAAAATGACCATAGTTATAGTAGCAGTTAACTGTTAAAAAAAAAAGTTTTCTAATCAGTTATTATATGTAAAATGTCTTAAGTTTACATTCAAAAATAAACACTAATAAATCTGAACAATTTACAAAACTGCATACCTGAAAAATGAGTTTATTAATCAGAAGGCACTTTTCACAATCAGCCTATAATAAAATAACCTGAATTTAGATGAAGACTTGGTTTTACAGAAAAAGAATTCCGACTCACATTTATGTATAGTGAATAAAGCAAAAGATACTTAGCAATTTCTTCTGCCATGGCTGTATTCTGAGAACTAATTATTAATCAAAATGATGCAAAAGGCTGTGGTTCTATAAATTTCTATTTCAAGAAAACATGTGAAGTGAAGCTATTCCCATAGTGGTAGAGTGAATTCTTCCCATGAAAGGACTTCATGGCCTGTAGGCAACCGCTGAACTGCCCAAAGCAAAACAGCGTTAGAGCCTGCCTCTCCATATCCTCGCCCCACTCCACCCTCCTGTTGAACCACCCAAACCTGAAGCCAGACTCCTAGCTCCTCTACTCACTAGCGATTTAGACGGACATAGAAGGAGAAACTGCTTCATGAACAGTGATGGCAGTCCCCCCACCCCAGTCTTTGGCTTTCTGGCTGAAGAGGAGAGCACTGGCTGTTCCCCATACCATCACACCCCACCCCACTGCCGCATATCCACAGGAGAAGAATCACCCAATTCCTGGTGAGGCTAGAATGTGACCAAAAACACACTGGAGAATGTCCATGGCTTTGCACCAGTAGTGCAAGAGAACCAGCAGTACCTGAACTTGAGAGGCAACGCAATTTTTTTTTTTTTTTTTTTTTTTTTTTGTCCTTTATGAGACTGGCCGCACCACGCTCAGCCATTGAGTGCACCGGCCATCCCTATACAGGATCCAAACCCGCGGCAGGAGCGCTGCTGCGCTCCCAGCACTGCACTCTCCGGAGTGCGCCACAGGCTTGGCCCAAGAGGCAACACAATTTGAGTTAACTCAGGTCTCTTCTTGTAGGGAAAGTAAAGAAAGATGGTCAGGGCCTCTCAGATGTTCAGAATCTTGCCGAGCATTTGATGTAAATACGCACGTGCACCCAGGCATTCCTTAGCTATTGTCTGATGTAGATGAACATGGCCACCTAGGTGTTCCTGGGTTGTCTGACTTGCACCCAGGTGTCCTGGGTTATTAGACTTGAGTATAAAGGATGAATGGCTCTGATCCACAGTGCCACCCCCCCGACCCCTGGAACACCTCTGGGGGCTACAAGGGGGCCACTACTGCTGTTGGAGGCTGTTGCTGCAAGCTATTCCTGCCAGGACCCCTGGGACCCTCCAGGACGCCACTGATGCTGCTGCTAGAGGCTGCTGTAAGCTGCTGCTGCTGCTGCTAAGGAAGCTGAGGACTGAGCTCGTGTCATCTGCCAACAGCCCCCAGGATCTTTCCCAATTACCTAGCTCGTGGACCTGTGTGTGAGGGGTCTGGTGACCAAGCCTGGCCTATGAGAGGTCTGTGACCCAGTCTGTATATGAGGGGTCTGTGCCTCAGTCTGTACAAAGGGTTTGAAGGGCCTGTGGGCCCTACCCCAGCAATTGGCTACATTGGCAGGATTCTGATAATTGCCCCAGCCATACGCTCCTGTTGCTTTTTTTGGGCAGCACTCAAAATAAGCACTACTAAAGAGCAGTGATGTCACCAAGATGACAGAATACATGATCCTGGCATTAACCCCCTCCCCTACAACTGATCAATGTACAACTATTAAGATAAAAACTGCCATCTTGTAATCACTGAAACTTGGGAGAAGAAGAGGAAAGACTGAGTTCATGATGGCGTGGAAACCCGTGACTAGTGGGAAGAGGGATTACCACATCAGACCCAACCCCTGCTCATGGAGAACCTACCAGCACACAGAGCAGCCACCTAAAAACAGCAGTACCTTTTGTGTGAATCTATTTGAAGTTTGCAGCAGAGAAGGATACCATGACCACTGGCAAAAACAAAAATCACTCTGGACGTGCCATCTTATTTTCCGGGCCAGCAAGCTGCTTGCAGGCTCCCCCTGTGTCCACATAGAAGGGAGGGGCTGCAGTCTAAGGGAGGAAGAAATCACCCAGAGCTCAGTGTGTCTTTCATGGGGACTTGTGTGGGGCCTGCCCCACAGGAGGCGTTTGCAGTGCCAGGGGAAAATCAATAGCATTCCTATATGCCAATATTGAAATATTTGAGGAAGAAATCAAGAAAGTAATCCCATTCACAATAGCTACCCCAAAAATGAAATACCTAGGAATAAATTTAACCGAGGAGGTGAAAGACCTCTATAATGAAAATTATAAAAGATTGGTAAAAGAAATTGAAGACAAATAAATGGAAAGATATCTCCTATTCATGGGTTGGAAGAATATCATCAAAATGTTCATATAACCCAAAGCAACTTGCAGATTCAATGCAATCCCTATCAAAATATCAATGATATTTTTCACAGAAATAGAAAAAAAAAACATTTTAAAATTTGTATGGAACCACAAAAGACCCTGTATAGCCAAAGCAATCTTAAACAAAAAGAACAAAGTTGGAGGCATCACACTACCCAACTTCAAAATATACTATAGGGGCCAGCCTTGGCTCACTGGGAGAATGTGGTGCTGATAACACCAAGGCCACAGGTTTGTATCCTTACATAGGGATGGCCAGTTAGCTCACTTGGGAGAGCATGGTGCTGACAACACCAAGTCAAGGGTTAAGATCCCCTTACCAATCGTCTTTAATATATATATTAAAGACGCACACTCACATATATATATATACTATAAAGTTATAGTAACCAAACAGCATGGTACTGGCATAAAAAAAGACAAATTGACCAATGGAACAGAATAGAAAGCCCAGAAATGAACCCACACATCTACAGCCAACTGATTTTCAACATAAGTACCAAAATATACACTGGGGAAAGGACAGCTTTTTTTTTCCTTCATGCAACACTTTATTGGGAAAGATTTACACATTCTAGCCTGTCTTAGGCCAAGGGACAAGAGGGTGACAGGAGCATTGGGGTCCTGAGGTGGCTCAGATGGAAGGTGCAAGAACAGCAG
>NW_007729295.1:81807-87741 GCF_000696425.1 Galeopterus variegatus | reverse complement strand
ATATGTACCTCAGTTTCCCCTTTATGAAATGGGAAGGTTATGTTCCCTTCCAAGTCTGGAATACAGATTTGATGAGATACAAGTGGAGAGAAAGATACAAGAAAAAGGTTTTCCACTCCCACAAGCCAGCCCTGAAACTCCTACCCATCCGCTGTGGATCCAAAGGGAATTTGCCTAAGAAGCCACTCTGTCCATCGGCCTCTGTCATTTTGGGGAAGTGCAGCTCTTCTGAAACATCCAGAAGCTGGAACAGAAACAAAGGGAGATTCTTGTCTGGACAATACCTTGATTTTAGAGGAGGGGAAAGTGGCTTCCTGGAGGCCCCAGGGCAGTGGACCAGGAAGCAGGGAGAACTCAGGGAGGTGGCACCCCCAGCTTTGCTTCAATTGGAGGCAGGGTATTTAGCTGCGGAAAAGGGAATCCTCTCCAGGCCCCTAGCCAAATTAAGGACTCTTTCTGGGAAAGGAGACAGCAGCCTGGTTCAAAGAATTCCCAGACAAAAGCTAGGTGGCTGGACCAGTCGGCAGAGAGCATTGGGGCAGCTTACTCCTCCCGGAGATTTTCTGGGGCAAGGTTGGTGGCCTGCAACGCCATCTTCCGCCAGCTAGGGCTGCCCCCACCCAAAGCCAGCCCCAGCCCCAGGGCTGCCAGGGCCAGAAAGTGGATGGAGAAGTAGACAGAGGCCCAATACCGGAGAGTGTCACCCATTGAGAGAAGCACAGAGCCATGCACACGTAGTCATAGGCTCACATCTTCAGGAACCAGTGCACCCAGTCCCAGGCCTTCTGCCCCTCGGGGCTCAGCCGCCCCTGCAGGGCTGACTCCAGCTGGCCCTCAGCAGCCAGGCACAGCGGGATGGTCAGGAAGCTTAGGTAGTAGCCAGGGTGGAGGCCGTGCCAGTAGGCCCTCAGCAGCATAGTCCAGGCGCTCCTCAAGACATAGGAGCAGGCAGGTGCACTCTTGTAGATATACTGTGCCAGCCACCACTGCACCGTCATGTTCCAGTACCTCATACCATCCCGCACCCGCACGCAGAAGTCTGTGCTGTAGCAGTCGATGTTACAGATGGTCTCATAGTCGTACTCCAGGGAAGCCGCCTTCTCTGGACTGGTGGGGTGGAGGATGAGGGTGGGGGACAGACATGCAGCTCAGCCAGGCCCCCTCCCAACACCTGCTACTGTCCCAGCTCCAGATCCTAAGGAGGGGATTCTGGCCAGGCAACAGTTCTCTGGCTTTCAGACTTGCTAGGACAACGGGATGGTAGCCCAGAGGGAGACTTTGGGAGAGGGAAGTGGGTGGGCTGCGGAGCACAGTTCACCAACAATGGGGTTCTCTTCTCTTGGTAAGTAACAGGGCACCACAGCCATGAAAAGATTTGAGGGGCTATGGCTGCTAAGCTATGAGTCCTTCAGCAACCAAGCTCAGTATATTCAGAGAAGCCTACAGGAATGGTCCCTACGCGGGACACTGTGGTTGCTAGGGAAGTATCATCTGTAAAATCAAGGTGATTCACAGTTGCTAGGGATATGTTCTAGGCCCGCCTGATGTCCCAATGATTTCTGTTGCTAGGAAAAGGCATTCCTTAGCAACAAAGCCTAAGATGTGTAGAAAAGCTTCTAGAAAGGGCCTTTTTTCCTAGTCTCTGTGATTGTCTGAGAAGTGTCACCTCCGGCAATAGATTGGTGCCCAGGACACTGGCACCAACAGCCCCAGAAGTGGGGTATGTCCTTGGCTGACCTGAACCCTCCTTCTGACAGGAGGTGAGCCATCCTTTAAAAGTGGGGGCCCAGCAGACTTAGAAAAGTCTTCATTCCTGACTTTTTGGGGGGATGTCCACTTTAACAACTGGAGGTCAGGCCATGGTTATAGGACAGTGGTAATAAATTCATGTGGGAGTACCACTACCCCCACAACAAAGTGGCAGTTTGTGACTAGTAGGGCATGGCACAACCCTAGCAAGGAGTAGTTCATAATTTACATCAAAAGGCTGCTCCTCAGTACCAGTCCCAGTCCCAAGTGGAAACCTGACTACAATTGCCAGGAACAGAGGTGCAGTCCATTCTCAGTTGCTAGGGGTGCCATTTCCCTAGCAACATAAGGACGATTCTTCCTCAGCAACAAGACAATCCATAGCTACTAGCAGTGCAACTTAACTAGCAATGAAGGTGCTGCAGTAGGAATACTAGCAACAAGGGTCAATCCATAGTTAGAGGGAGGTCCAGCTTCCTTAGCAACTGCAGGAAGATAAGTTGCAGTTGCTAGGAATGGTGTCCACTCCACTGGAGGACAGCACAGTCAGAGATGCTGTTTCCTTAGAAACAGAGGTCAACTAGGGGCTGCTATGTGATGACATCCCATGGGGGTGGGAGGTATGCTGGCTCCTAGCAACAAAGGAGCAGTTCAGAAGGTGCCATTTCCATAGCAACAAAGAGCAAGACTTCTGGCAAGAAGGGGACAACTACTGTAGCTAGAAATCCCCCTTCTCTAGCAAATATGGTTCTTCAGTTGCTATGGAGCCATCTTCCTAGAAACAGAGGCTGACCTACTACAAAAGGATGGTATCCTGAGTAACCATGAACAATTTAGTTCTTGGGGTGACACTTCCACAGCAACAGAGGGGTGGCACATTGTTGCTAAGATACAACCTCCCTTTTCTTGGCTACTGAGGGCAATTCACCATATCAAAGGGTGAGGAGCGCTGGTAACAAGGGGCAGTCTATAGGTACCAGGAATACTGTTTCCTACTGACAAGGGAAGGTAGGCCGTGTCTGCCATGGGGCGACAGTTTGCTAACAGGTGGTGGCCCTGAACCCCTGCTTCCCGTTCTCCTCCCTGTTAGGGGCAGAGCCAGCCCTTGGTGATGGAGCCTGCTTCTGCCATGGGGCGACAGTTTGCTAACAGGTGGTGGCCCTGACCCCCTGCTTCCCGTTCTCCTCCCTGTTAGGGGCAGAGCCAGCCCTTGGTGATGGAGCCTGCTGGGTCTTGGCAAGCCTCCCTCCCATCACCTGACCTGCTGGGGGGTGAGCATTGGAGGGTGGGGCCACCCCTGGCCCTGGCTTTGGTGGCCACAGGGTAGGCCCCAAAGCCAGCGGCAATGCACCCGCACTCGGCAGCAATCCAGGCCACGTAGAAGCGCATGCAGAAGGCGAAGAAGATGGGTATCATGTAGAAGAGGTGGGCGGGCAGCGGGCAGGTGTAGAAGGAGTCCTCGCACACGGCCTCCAGCGGGAAGAGGTGGGAGGACAGCAGGATGAGCAGGCCAAAGAGTGGGGCTGGCCAGGCCCGGCACAACAGGGGCCACAGGCTGGGCACGGCCCCTGGGAAGGGCTGCCTGTCATGATTCCCACATAGCAGTAGCTGTAGCTGAGCATCTCCATCAGGGAGGGAACGTGGGGCAGCAGCCCCAGTGTGGGGCCCTTGCTGAAGCCTGAGGCCATTTCCTTCCGCTGGGCCAGGTGTAGGTCCTGGACTTCACTGGCCAGACTCACCAGCTTCAGTGTCAGCAGCAGCTGGACGGCATTGGTGAAGGGCGTGGAAGTGGGCAGGCCCAGCAGGCTGAGGGCTCGGAGGAACAGGAGATAGTAGAAGGTCCAGGCTAGAGCCAGGGCGTGACAGGAGCAAGGCTGGGCCTGAATGAGGGCCCAGGTACCGAGTATGGTGACCAGAGAATGCAAAGTGTGGGGGCCACAGGTGAACAAGGTGAGAGAAGTGGGCAGGCCCAGCAGGCTGAGGGCTCGGAGGAACAGGAGATAGGAGAAGGTCCAGGCTAGAGCCAGGGCGTGACAGGAGCAAGGCTGGGCCTGAATGAGGGCCCAGGTACCGAGTATGGTGACCAGAGAATGCAAAGTGTGGGGGCCACAGGTGAACAAGGTGAGCCTCAGGCCCACAACTGCCGCTCCCCATCGCTTCAGCCCAGGTCCAGCTTTCTTTTCTTTTTTTTTTTTTTCCTTTTTTTTTGTCTTTTTTCGTGACCGGCAACGGATCGCAGTGTCGCGCCCATACCGGACCGGGAACCGGGACAGCGACGGGATCGCAACCCTCGGTGTTGCTCCCGCACCTCGCTCAGCCAGTGAGCGGGAACCGGTCTGTATGTGGGATCCGAACCCTTGGCGGGAGCGCAGCCGCACTCCCAAGTGGCACACTGTAGCAGTGCGCCACTGGGCCGGCCCCCCAGCTTTCTTAAAAAGGAAGCCGATGGGGATGGAAATAAGAAGAACAACAAGATATGTCCATTCTTCTCACGACATGGTCTGAGCAGCCCGCTGGGAAGAAGGCGGAGAAGCACGCCCAGTCCTCCGTCCCCCACGGCCCCCACCACGCCTCCCCCTGTCCTTCGGGGGGACAGCCAGGCCGCGCGGTTCCGGGCTGGGGCGGCAGCTACAGTCAAAGCTCCGGGCTGGGTAGGGAAGGAGCCCGGCAGCGTGAGCTGTGGAGCATGAATCCGCGGTTGGAACCGGGTCACGATCCACCGAGCAGGGGGAAGGAGCAGCGAGTCAGGACAGCTTCTTCAATAAAAGGTCCTGGGAGAACTGGATATCCACATGCAAAAGATTGGAACTAGACCCCTATCTTTCACTATACACAAAAATCAACTAAAAATCGATCACAGACCTAAATTTAAGACATGAGATTTCTAGTAGAAAACATAGGGAAAGCGCTACACAAAATCGGAGTGGGCAGCCCTTTTTTGAACAAGACTACAAAGGCACAGGCAATTAAAGCAAATGTAGACAAATGGGAAAAAAACTAAGAAGCTTCTACACAGCAAGGGACACAATTAACAAAGTGAAGAGACAACCTACAGAATGGAAGAAAGTATTTGCAAACTACTCATCAGAAGGGCCAGCCCATGGCTCACTCGGGAGAGTGCGGTGCTGATAACACCAAGGCCCCGGGTTCAGATCCTATATAGGGATGGCCGGTTTGCTCACTGGCTGAGCGTGGTGCTGACAACACCAAGACAAGGGTTAAGATCCCCTTACCGGTCATCTTTAAAAAAAAAGAAAGAAAGAAAGAAAGAAACTACTCATCAGACAAGAGGCTAATATTGAGAATATATAAGGAACTCAAGAACAAAAAACCAAATAACCCAATTTAAAAATGGGCAAATGACCTGAACTGACATTTCTTAAAAGAAGACATACAAATTGCCAACAGGCACTTGAAAAAATGCTCAATATCACTACTCATCAGAGAAATGCAAACTAAAACCACAATTGAGATATCATCTTATTCCATTTAGAGTGGCAATTATTGAAAAGACAAAATAGCAAATGCTGGTGAGGATATGGGAAAAAGGGAACTCTCCTACATTATTGGTGGGAATGTGAATTGGTACAGCCATGTGGAAGACAGTATGGAGGTTCCTCCAAGAAATAAAAATTGAACTACGTTATTACCCAGCTATCCCACTACTGGTTATACACTTAAAGGAAATGAAATCAATATATCAGAACACCAGCACTCACAGGTTCATTGTAACACTACTCCCAATTGCCAAACGGTGATATCAACCTAAATGGCCATCAACAGATGAACAGATTTTTAAAAACCTGTGGTATATATATACAATGGAATACTATTCGGCTACTTAAAAAAATGAAATCCTGTCATTTGCAGCAATAAGGATGGAACTGGAGACACAGAAAGACAAATATTACATGACCTCACTCATATGTGAAATCTAAAAAAAAAAACGTGGTTCTCATAGAAGTAGTGTTATGGCCAACGTCCGACGGGTAAAAGAAATTTGCCCACGAGAACCGGGTCATAGGAAAGGGAAAAAAGTTTATTTCTGGCAGCCAGGGCTATGCAGGCCAATCGAGAAGCACAGCCCCGAGTTGAAACCTGTCACAGCTTTTATTTTTAGCTAGGCGGGAATTTTTCACGCCTGACACAATCTAGCCAATGCAAGCAAGCCAGCGGTACATAAGC
>NW_007729295.1:56403-78395 GCF_000696425.1 Galeopterus variegatus | reverse complement strand
TAAGTCGGTGAGTCGCCCTTCTGTCCATGAACAAAACTTAGTTTTTCCTGTGGCCCCTTGAGTGGCAATGGGGGGCTTATTGGTAGGCAATTCTGTTTTTTTCAGTACAGAGTATTTAGCCCCCGTGTCCACCAGAAATGATACTGGTTTTCCTTATAGTAGGCACATTGGTCTTTATCCAACGGTGGGCGTTTCTTTTGCCCCCGTGTTGACTGCTCCTTTAGGGGCCTGAGGTTTCTTGGGTTGGCCTTATGTGGCCAGCAGAACCTTAGTTAGTCTTTTAAGCTGCTTATCTTCAGGTGGGTCATGATTTCCGAAAACCTTTTGGCCTATTTCTACCAACTCTGAAAGAATCTTGCCCTCAAATCCCTCTAATCTCTGCAACTTCCGTTTTGTATCGGGTGCAGACTGAGTTACAAAGGCCCTTCGATTATTAACTGCCCTTCGATTAACTGCCCTTCGATTTTCGATTTTCCGGTGCTTCCGGGTCTATGGGTGTATAGATCCGGTTCACCTCTATGAGGCATTCTAAGAATGCACCTGGAGATTGGGCGGGCTGTTGCGTTACTTCACTAACCTTAGGTTTGTGGGTTTTCGGGCTGCAGCTCGAACCCCTCGTAACAGGACCTGGCGAAACCGATCGAGAGTCTCCTTACCTCTATTACTATTTGGGTCCCAATCGGGGCAGCGGGTGGGGATTGGCAGCAGCCAATCGCTCAGGGTCATCCGTGGGGAGTCCATTGGGACCCAGGACAGCCCGTTGGGCATCTCAGCGGATTTGTTCACGTTCCTCAGAAGTGAACAGAGTCTGTAAAAACTGTTGGCATCATCCCTGGTGGGCTGGTGAGTATAAGAGACAGACTCAAGCAGAGAAACGAGACCATGTGGATCGGTGGAAAAGGAAGGGTTATGGTTTTTCCAGTTGTAAAGATCACTGGTGGTAAAGGGAACATACACCATAAAAGTTTTTTGTGCCCCTGCGGCCTCACGCAAGGGGAAGAGTCCAGGAGGGGAACCAGTTGAGGGAGGTGAAGAAGGGGAAGCAGAGGAAGGAGGGGACACTGGTGGGGCAGGACTCTAGAGATGATAAGAAGCCCCAGAGCGGGTGTGGGGGAGAGATAAGTGGGTCAGACACTTGGGTGGGGTCCTCTGCATAAGGTGGAGGGCGGCGGATCAGGTCGGGCTCCTTCCGGCTCCTCTGGAGAGGCTGATAAAACTTGCTTAGGGGCAGAATCAGGGTGCGGCTTCATCAGGAGAATGGCGGCGGTCTCTCAGTGCCGAGCATTTTTCTTTCACCCTGGAAAACATCTTCTTAACCAAGGAGGAGGGTAAGACAGAATTTCAATCCAAATGAGAATATAAGGTATCTGATCAGGGTGTCCGGGTTTTCTGAAGAGGACCCGTCCGACAGCCTGAGCTAAGGGGAAGGGGGGGCTAAGAGAGCCCTCTGATGGCCAGCAACATTGAAGGCTGGCCATCAATCTCACAAAGGACTCGCAAGACTTCAGGGTCCACGGAGGCCCCAAAGTCTGCAGCCTTCTCTCGGAAGGTGTTAAAGTTCATAAGAAAACATTGGAAGACAGTTGGTCTGGAGGATCCTTGTCCACGATGTCCTGTGGAGCTGAAATGGCCAAGCTACACTTATAGCAGACAACACAAAACGAAACTAAACGAACAAAAGGACTTGAACACAGACCAAAACTAACAAACGATACGCATATAATAAACAAAGGACTTAAACACAGACCGAAGCTAACAAACGATACGTATATAATAAAAGATTTTAAAACCAACATTCAAGTCCAAACGACCTAAAAAAAGGTACCAATGGATCAGAACGACGTCTCGTTTGATCCATGGAGAGGTGTCTACGGCTGCGTCCAGCCTAGCCTTTTTCCCAACCAAGGAGTCGACTCACCAAGTTCAATGGCGCCTGCCATGGGTTTGTCTCTCTAGGGCTGAAGAATGTCTTTTCAGGAATTCCCCCCTAGAGATCCAAAGAGTACCAAGGCCAAAAGGACGGCTCTCGAGAGGCTTAAGGGACCCCCGTACGGGCCACCAAATGTTATGGCCAACGTCCGATGGGCAAAAGAAATTTGCCCACGAGAACCGGGTCATAGGAAAGGGAAAAAAGTTTATTTCTGGCAGCCAGGGCTATGCAGGCCAATCGAGAAGCACAGCCCCGAGTTGAAACCTGTCACAGCTTTTATTTTTAGCTAGGCAGGAATTTCTCACACCTGACACAATCTAGCCAATGCAAGCAAGCCAGCAATACATAAGCTAATTTTGTGGGTAGCCCTGTAGCCCCTCCCCACCCTGGATTCCCCATAGGGACTTTCCAGGCTAAAATGGCAGAGCCACCTAAAATGGCGTTGGCCATGCTACTCTGTTTATTCCCCCATTTATTTTAGCAAGCGATTTGTACAGAAGCAGAATGCATATGTTAAGGTCAGTAGGGGTTGGGGCGTCCCTTAACAGTAGAGAGTAGATTAATGGTTACTAGATGACTAGATGCCAGGAGGGGAGAGGACAGGGGGAAGGGGAAATGATGGATTAACGAGTACAAAGCTGTGCTATCTACCCTAAATGAATCATTGTGCAGTATATGCATGTACTGAAACAACACACTGTACACCACAAATACGCACAAATTAATGTTTAAAAAAAAAAGAAAGAAACGACGAATAATTGAAGGCTGAATTATTGTAAAAGGATGTGGAAAGAAAATTTAAAAGCCAAGATATTTCGGTATGAATCAATTTAGATCTAATACAGATTAAGGTGGTAAATGAAGCTCATAACAAGGCTGTGTTAGATTCTTAATGTTGCTATAACAAATTCCCACAAACTTGGAGGCTTAAAATAACATAAATTCATTATCTTACTGTTCTGGAGATGAGATATCTGCATGGGTCTCATTGGGCTAAAAATTAAAGTGTCGGCAGGGCTGCCTTCTTTCTGAAGGTTCAAGGAAAGAATCCATTTCCTTACTATTTTGCAGCTTCTAACAGCTGCCTGCATTCCTGGTCTTGTGACCTTCATTCATCTTCAAGCCCAGTAGTCACACCACTCTCACATCTGCTTCCACTGTCACATTGTCTCTGACTCTCCTGCTTCCCTATTTCACTCTACAAGGACCTTTGTGATTACACTGGATCCATGTGGTTAATCTCCCTATTTTAAAATTTAACTTAATCATATCTGTAAAATCCATTTGCCACATAAGGTTCACAGGTTCTGGGATTGGGTCGTGGACATTTGGAGAAGGTGGAGCATTATTAGAAGGCTGAGCTACTAAATATCATAATCATTCCTCTCAAGACAGCACACCCAGAACACAGCACTGAAATACAGGGTGAAAAGAAGATTGCCTCAACTCATTCCAAAAACAGTGAAAACAGCAGCAACAAAGAGAAGAAACCATTTTAGTGGGAACTGAAACTCTACCTATTCTTAGCTTTACCCACTTGATTTAATAAATGAAAATTGTGAATATGGTTATGATCACATACAGGTTGAATCAAAGAGCGGACTGATAATCTTTCCCCTGGGAACTAGGTGTACATCAGTATTCAGAGTGAAATAAAATCTGCAGTATTTGTTTCAATGACCGATTGGCATAAACTAAGTTCAGGCAGTTCCTCACATGCATGAATTTTATAGGCATAATACTGCTCAGTAGCTGTCAGAGGCCTGGTCTTGTCCTATATGTTGGCAGCCTGTTTCAGGATCCAGGATAGCTAACAGTGAATGAAGTATTGGGGTCAGTTGGAATATTGCATTTTAGTATAGCTGAATTTTCAAGCATTTGTGTGTGTGTGTGTGTGTGTGTGTGTGTACATAATCAGAAAGAAAAACATATAGACTGTAATATGAGCTATTTTGCTGTGTTTTTTAACTAGTTTTAAAAAAGGATTTATGCAAAAATTTAGAATGCAGATGTTTAATTGCCCTTGAAGGCAGCACTGTTAATATTGTTAGATGGTGGTTGCACAACATTGTGAATGCACTAAATGCCACTGAACTGTACACTTCAAAATGATTAATGATATGCTATGTGAATTTTACTTCAATTTTTAAAAATATTGCTAGAACCAAATAACCTTTCAAATGTTTTTATTTTGGTCTCTCTGTTATGCTAAGCCCTTCTGGATATGCAAAATTCAGAAGGTTAAAATTAATCTTCTTATTGTTATTAGTTCAACAGACTTTATTTAGATCTCAAATTTTCACAAGGCTTAGTACTAAGTCCAGAAATTTATCTCTAAATAAACTTTCATTCACTTAACTTTTTTTATTTTAAAACAGTTTCAAACTTATAGGAAAGTTGCAAAAAATGAAAATGGTGCGAACATGCAATGTTCTTTACTTAGATTCACTTATTTTAACATTTTACCCTGTTTACTTTATCATGTAAACCCTATTTACATATCAGTCCCTGGGAGGGGAACACCACGCACTAGTTACCAGTCTTAGGAGAAGACTAAATACCTTGCCAATTTCTTCTAAAGTTACTAGATTTGGCAGGAGGTTTTGCACAAACCCAGCTGCCAAAGTATGAGGCCGGTGAGACAGAACACTTGCAGCAAGTCATGCAAAGCAACTTACTACTCACACATAGGCAGCAAGAATCACCAGAAGCCTAAGACCAATGGCGAGCCTAGGACCTAGGTCCAAAGCTCACCCAAGGCTCAGGAAGGCTGAACAGGGCAGATGGAGTCTCATCTGCACGTGCCCCATGTCTTACTACCGCTGAGAGACCCCAAAAGCACTACGCTCTGGGTTTTACACCCTGGACAAAACTGAGCTCACTGAGCACAAGTGTTACAGGACATCCTGTTCTAGGAGTGACGAGGACAGAGCCCAGGTTGTTCCTCCTTATATCAGGATGTTGCATTCTCAGTATATCTGTTCAGAAATTCCAAGCAAGAGCTGTTCTCTCAATATCTCTCTCTCCCTCTCCCCCCTCTGCTCCCCTCCCTCCCCTCTCTCAATGTATCACTAAGAATATTCTCACACATTATCACAGCACATTAAAGTTAACATTGATACAATACCTTTATCTAATCTGCCTTTTGTGTTCCAATTTTGTCAGATGACTCAATAATGTCCTTTGTTGCATTTTTCCCCTCTAGTACAAGATCCAGTCCAGGGTCAGATACTGCATCTAACTGATATGTCTTTCTATCCTCCTTTAATCTGGAACGTTTCCATAGTTTTTCTTTCTCTTTTATTACACTGCCATTTTTGAAGATACAGTTTCACTGCCTTTAAAAAAAAAGGTGTGGTAAGAAACTGCTAAACTTGTCCCGACCCACGGGATATTCAACGCAGACCCTGGAGCAGGGAGTGGGAATGAGATGGAACAAGAGACGTGAGAGATGGGAGACAAGACAGTATTCTGATCAAGTCTCGTTTGTTGATTCTTAGGTTACATCTTATAGAGGAAAAAGCAGGCATATTGTAAAGAGTCAGGAATGCAGGAATATGATAAGATCTTAAGAGAAACAAAGTCAGAAAATCTCTGATGCAAAGAAGCCCCCAATCTTTACAAGAAAGCAGAAACTTGGAAGGAGATAAGAGGTCACTCTTGAGTAGACTTGCATAGCCAGGAGCACAGCGTCCCAGGCACAAACAGATTATGAGGCAGATATCCCATAAGCACAGACATCTGACACAAGCAGATTGTCACGTAGGCCTGGTCACACAAGAAGGGGTGTGGGGCTACAGGTCCCCAAAAAAACTGTTTTCAAAAGTAGTTTTACATTCTCCTAGTTGATAAAGGAGAGTTCCAGTTCCTCCACATCCTTACTAATACTTGGTATGGTCAGTCTTTTTTTTTTTTTTTTTTTTTTTAATAAAAATGACCGGTAAGGGGATCTTAACCCTTGACTTGGTGTTGTCAGCACCACACTCACCCCAGTGAGCAAACCGGCCATCCCTATATGGGATCCGAACCCGTGGCCTTGGTGTTATCAGCACCGCACTCTCCCGAGTGAGCCACAGGCTGGCCCTGGTCAGTCTTTTTAATTTAGCCATTCTACTAGGTGAGTAGTTGTATCTCATTATAATTTTTTTCTAAAAAAATTATTTACATTTCCCTAATGGCTACTGATATTGAAAACATTTTCATGTGATTATTTGCCATTCTTATATTCTTTGATGAAGTATCTGTTCAAATCTTTGCCCCCCCCCTTTTTTTTTTTGCTGTTGCTTATTATTATATTTTCAAGTTCATTCGGGATCATCCTTTATTTGTGATATGTTTTGCAAGCGCTTTCTCCCAATCTGTGGCTTGTCTTTTCATTTCCTTAAAGATATACTTTCAGGAGCAGAAAAATTTAAGCTACAGTAAAAGAAAGCAGATCAGTGGCTGCCTGGGCCTGGAAGTATAATGGAGACTTGCCTATCCATGGCTAGGAGGGATTTCCCAGGTGACATGAATGTTTTGAAAGTGGATTGTGATGGTGGCTGCACAACTCTGTAGATTTACCATGAATCATTAAACTTTACACTTAAAGCAAGTAAGTTTTATACAGCGGTGGTGGTGGAGTGGGTACTTCTAAAAATTCCAATACCCAGGGCTCACCCCCCAATCTACAATGAGAACCAGGCATCAGTGGTTTTAAAGTTTAGAACCACTGGGATAGATAATCACATCCTTTTCAGTCCTAACACTCTGGGTATGTAAATTACACCCTATAACCCCATTACAAAGAAAGAACCTAATAAATCTGTAAGACTGATATGGAAAGAAATAATACTTTGGTAAGTGAAAAAAAGGCTAGAGCACGATGCCATTTTATAAGTAATAACATCAATGTTGAACACTTACTGAGGACTTGTGTAGGTCAAGCACAATGGTAATAACTTTATTTCATTCTGGAACCCAATAAGATATTTATTTCCACTTCACAGATAAAGAAATCAAGGTTTAGAGAGTAACTTAAGTAATTTACTCAAGGTCACACAGAGTAGAGGATTCAGGACATAAATCTAGGTCCTTCTGAGTCCAATATACACATATGGATAGGTTCATATATGTTTAGAGAAAAGTCTAGAAAGATAGAAACCAAAATTTTGAGGGTGGTTATTTTTCAGTGGGTGGGATTACAGGTAAACTTTTCCTTTTCACACTTCTACGTTGTTTGATTTTTTTTTTTTTAAGTAACAGGATATATTAGTAAGAGAAATTCACTCTTTTATATTTTAAATCTCCTTTTAAAAGGTTTGAGCAGCTCCTTTCCCTACTCCCGAGAGAGAGAGGCCAGCATTGAGCTTTTAAAACTCTGTGAGAAAGGCCTCTTTTGGAATGCAGAGAAATGTTTGGGAATGGACTGAGTTTAAGACAGTCCAGTGCATAGGAGCCCCAAACAGACTGACTATGACTTAGGAAATAAAAGAACATTGCATTTTTTCCACCAGAATAAGAGTAATATCTGCTACCTGAGCAAGTACTATACTACTCATTGCTATGGTTTTGAATGTGTGTCCCCTTCACAATTCTTGTTGAAACATAATTGCCATTGTGGCTGTATTAAGAGGTAGGGCCTTTGGGGAAGTGATTGTCATGAGGGTTCTGTCTTCACGAATGGATTAGTGCCCTTATAAAAGAGGCTTCAGAGGGAGTTTGCTTCTCTCTTTCCCCTTTCCTCCTTTCTGCCAGGTGAGGACACAGCATTCATCCTCTCTGCTGGATGCCCCCATAATGTACCATCTTGGAAGTGGAGACGGGGCCCTCACCAGACACCGAAACTGCTGGCACCTTGATCTTGGATGTTCTAGGCTCCAGAACTACGAGAAAATAAATTTCTGTTCTTTATAAATTACCCAGTCTGTGGTATTTTGTTATAGCAGCACAAATGGACTAAGGCACTCATAAAGGAAAACTAATATATTTCATTTTGGGGAAAAAATTAGATCACTCTCACAATCAGTATATCAGCCTGGGTAGAAAAACAATATTTTTTAAAATGATCTTACATGTAGCTCATGACTCACTTGAGTGGACTTTTTATAAAATCAATTTTACTATGGCACAACAGGAGGGAAAACGTACCACTAAGGGGTGACATCCACCTAGAGACTGGCTGAGCCTGGCCTCTTGCCTCAGCTTCTCCAGGGATCACACCACAGAATCTCCCAGAACCTCCATCCAAGATCTGTTAAGACCGTAGCATCAACAAATATCCAAAAAGTATTATAAAAAGTAAGAAGAATAGTATGGTGGTTCCTCAAAAAGTTTAAAATAGAACTACCATATGATGCAGCAATCCCACTTCTGGGTATACATAAAAGAATTGAACATAGGGTCTCAAAGCGATTTTGCACAGTCATGTGCATAGCAGCATTACTCACACTAGCCAAGAGGTGGAAGTAACCCGAAATGTCTGATGGATGAATGGATAAACAAAATGTATACATCATTGGAATATACATCAAATGTATATACATCAATGGAATATTATTCAGCTTTAAAAAGGAAGGAAATTCTGACACATGCTACAACATGGATGAATCTTGAGGACATTATGCTAAGTGAAATAAGACAGTAATAAAAAGACAAATATTGTATGCTTTCACTTAAACAAGGTATCTAAAGTAGTCAAACTCAGAAACAGAATGTAGAATGGTGGTTATCAGGGACTGGGGGGAGGGAGAAATGGGAAATTATTTAATTGGTACAGAGTTTCAGTTTTGCAAGATGACAAAGTTCTGGAGATCTGTTGCACCACATGTGAATACACTTACCACCATTGAACTGTACTCCTAGAAATGATTAAGATGGTAAATTTTATCGATGTATTTTTCACCAGAATTAAAAATGTTTTAAAATTTTTCTAAGGTATTAAATCCTTCTATGTGTCAGATACTTCACTAACTGTGGGGTGAAATATGATGGTGAATCAAGTATCCCCATTGCTTGTTCTTCTGGGGTTTAACTAAACAAATAACTACCACTACTATAAATAGTTACAAGCATGCAAAGTATTTTGGAGGGACACATAGGTTTATCTAGATAACTGTCCATGTTCTAGTTTCAAGTTGGATGATAGGTTTATGGGTGCTCATTACATTGTCAGTAAATAATATAAAATACAGGAGGTCTATGCATAACATAAGGATGGTGTGTGAATCATTCAGGACTTTTTAAAAATAAGCAGTATGTGATGCCATTAAATACAGAGGGGCCTGATCTAAAGTGGAGGTTGAGCATGCAAGAATTGACAAAAGATTTCATATACTTTACTTATCTCACTTCCATGGAAAAATGCACTAGACTGATTAATGGATCTGCATTAGAAAATTCCAAAAGAAAAAGAGAAAAATGCAAACTTCTGATCTCCTTGCCTCCCCCTCAGCCATGAATTCACTGATGATACACTGAAGAAGCAATCCTCCTCTTTTCTCTTGAGGTTGGTTCGGAGATGAGAGAGAGCACTGGAATGTTCCACATTAAGTTTCATCAAGAATACGTGGGCAAGTATTCAAAACAAATGCACATTTAGAACAGACTAATCTACAAGTCTGAGATCACTCATCCCACTTATAGCTATTAATGAAAAGAATAACTTTTCCGGCCAGGCCAACAGAGCAGGTATATTTTGATAATGAGAAAGCCCTTTTTAGATCAAACCTAAATTTATGCTATTTCACATAAAGGTCAGAGAGGTGATCCCATAGCCTGGAACCACTGAAAGAGCATTTTGCAACATACAATTATGATCAACAGACACATCAGAAAGATGATGCAAAATCATGTGATAATAAAGATCTTAAGTCACAAAATTAAACTAGATTGCATTTATGTTCCACAAACAGGGAAAATACATATGACTCATCTATTTATGCTAATTAAACTGTTTTATTTATTTATTTATTTATTTATTTTTTCAAGGGATGATGAAACCAATTTTTTTTTTTTTTAAAGATGACCGGTAAGGGGATCTTAACCCTTGACTTGGTGTTATTACTCTAAAATGCATAACTGAAATGAGTACTAAACCTTAGGGTGGTAAACTCAGTGTAATTAATTTCAGAAAGGACAGAGGTCTGTGTGGGCTGAAGTGGTCAAAGTTAGAAGGAGGAAAACAACTGAGATAGTCTTGATAGGTTGGAACAGACAAGGCTGAGATGAGGAGGTAAAAGGCATCCCAGGCACAGCCAACAATCTGGAAGCACCCAAGTGAGCAGGATTCTGGAAATGGGAAGTAGTTGAATTTAGCTAGGGGGTATACTGAATAGAAGTTGGCAATTAAAAAGGAGATTATAAGGAATTTCTCTTTTTAGACAATGGAAAACCAGCAAAGATATCTGCTCAAGGGATGATGGAACCAATTTTTAATGGAAGAAAAAAGAAGGTCCATGTGATACAAGACATAATATATGTGTAAATATACTTTCAACGCTTGCTTTCAGAAACAGGAGATGGCATCATGACAACTACTACAGAGTGAGACAATATTAAACAATGCCAATCCACTGAAGTTAATGTCAGGAAAGTTTAATAGTCTCCTAGAATAGCAAAGTGAGTACTTCAAAAAGTTCATGGAAAGAGTTGTATTTCCTTTTAATTGTATTCTTCCACAAACTTTTTGAAGTACCATCACACTTCTCAAACCTAAACCACCCGGGGGTCTGGTTAAAATGCAAATTCTGTTTCAGTAAGTTTAGAATGATACTGTATTTTTACATTTCTAACAAGCTCCCAGGTGATGCCAGTACTGCTGTTCTGTGGACTATATTTTGAGTAGCAAGATGTGAAAACATATCTTTTGGTTTCCCTTTCTAAAAAGGCAGTATTTGATGCATCAGGTTTAACCCTAAACTGTGTTTTATTTCTTTGAAAGGAGAGGAAAATGAGAAATCATTCAGATGGGAATAATAAAACTATTTAACTATATAAAAGGTCACATTATGTTCCCTTTCTTCCTTAAAGAAAGTTATACTGAAGTGAGCTCTTCATCAGTTACAATGCTTTCGAGAAAAGATTCAGAAAGGAATCTTTTGTTTTAATTTGAAAAATGTGAAAGTAGCATTAAGAGAACATGTTTACGCTTTTAATTGTTCTGGCCAACACTCCAAACGACAGATATGGGCAACATCTAATCAAACTTAAGACAGCTTCCTGCTCTAGGTTTATGAAAGGGGCATCCCTCAGTCCACATCAGGTGCACACGTATGTACTATTCACTCTGCTTTTATAGTTCACACAAGCCAGGTATATTAGTCTGTTTCTGTTGCTTATAACAAAACATACAGAACTGGGCAATTTAGAAAGAAAACAAAATTTGTTGCTTACAGTTTCAGAGGCTAGGAAGTCCAAAGTCCAGGGAACACATCTGGTGAAGGCCTTCTTTGGTGGTGACTTCAGTAACACCAAGGTATCACATTGCAAAACTGGTGAAGCAGAGAGAGCAGAGACAGAGAAAGACTCCTCTTCTTTTAAAGCCCTCAGAACCACACCCCTGACCACCAGTTTTTATCCATTCACTACTGCATGGTCCTACAATCCAATCGCCTCTTCAAGGCTCCACTTTTCAATTACTATAATAGGATTTCCCACCCTCTTAACAGTCACAGCAGGGGCCAGGTTTCTAATACATAAAACTTGGGGGATATAATTCAAGCTTCAGTGAGTGTGGGGGGGGGACATAATTCAATACACTACACCAGGGAAACCTTTAACTTTTTCATGTTATGTTAAGAATCAGACCGGGGAGGCGGGGGGAAGAAGATATAACAACTACAATTACTTGAAGCTGATACGACAAGCAAACAGAAAGGACATTGTTGGGTGGGAGGGAGGAGAGGGAGGAGTCGTATAACTTCGTATAATGTATGCTATACGAAGTTATTACGTAAAATTACTTGAAGCTGATACGACAAGCAAACAGAAAGGACATTGTTGGGTGGGAGGGAGGAGAGGGAGGAGGGAGGGAGGTTTTGTTAAGGGGCAACAATAATCAACCACAATGTATATCGACAAAATAAAATTAAAAAAAAAAAAAAAAAAAAAACATTTCCTGCAAGGAAGATCTACTGAAAATAAATTCCCTCAATTTAAACAACAACAAAAAAGAATCAGGTACAAAAAGTACCCCTTAACATTGGAGTAGTTTTTTGTTTTTTCTTTCTTTGTTCAAGTCTTGAACGTTAAGTGACTGCCCTGTTGAGGAAGTGATTCTCCTCTGAAGCCATAAAAGCTGAGCATATCTAAGAGAGGAGCAAAGAGTTCTTTCTTTCCATATTTGGAAAGCCAGACTTTGTTTGTGAACAGGAGAGAACAATGTGACCAATTTATGGATGGCTTAGTGTTCTTTCTAAAATAACAATCAGGGCTAGCTGGTTAGCTCAGTTGGTTAGAGAACAGTGTTATAACACTAAGGTCAAGGGTGCAGATCCCCATACTGGCCAGCTGCCAAACACACACACACACACTCCATCCTGTGGACTGCTAGAAGGAAAAGCTTGTAATAACAGTAATCCCAATAATATTATCTAGTAATTAATTATACAGTCATATATCCATAAAGTTGGCAAGCAGGCTAGAAACATGCCGCATGGTGAGTTCTCTAATGCCATCTTTGGTCTCTTTGTGTCCTGGTGTCTCTGGCCAACTTGTCTGCCACAGTGATGGTAGAGAGCTCCTGTAGCAGGTCCTGTATTTTGGTTCTCATTGGCATCCCTTGCTTGTCATTCTCCTGCAGCTTGGCTTTCCAACAGAGTGGTGAACACTAAGCATTCAAGTGTTCTGACCATCACCTCCCCTCAAACCATCTCTTTCTCACAGGCTTGTCGCACACCTGCCCTCATTTATCTGCCATCTTCACCACTGGGACAAACCAGCTCAGGGACTGGATATCTTGGGAGACTGTACAAGATGGCACAGCACAGTGGGGTATGGAACTGTTTCCATTTCTTCCCTTCCCTCAACGCTCTAATTTCAGTCTGGTTTCTGCCCTGCCAAACACTGAAACTGCTGCATCAGGACAATGGGTGACATCCCTAGTTGCCAGTGTTGCAGGCACTTTACAATCCCCATTTGGCCTGTCCACATGTACAGGTACTCATCTGTGCTTCCCCTAAGCTCCAGTCCTGTAGATTCAACTGCCTGCTGGACCCTGCATGTTCCCCAGGCAGTTCAAACTCAACATGTCAACAACAAAACCACTTGCTTACCTTCAAATCCCCTTACCTCTAACTGGGCAAAAGACCCCTCATCACACAGCTTAATGGACACCGCTGAATACCAGCTGTAGTGGATTGAATTGTGTCCCCCCAAAACTCTCTGAAGCTTGAATTGTGTCCCCTAAGTTTTAGTAGAAACTTAGCCCCCACTGTGACTGTAAAGAGAGTGGGAAATCCTATTATGGTAATGGAAAGGTGGGGCCTTGAAGAGGTGATTGGATTGCAGGACCATGCAGTAGTGAATGGATTAAAAATGGTGGTCAGGGGCGTGGTTCTGAGGTCTTTAAAAGAAGAGAAGAGTCTGTGTTTCTCTCTCTCTGTTCTCTCTGCTTCCACCATTTTGTAATGTGAGACCCCTGGGTCACTGCTGCCACCACCAGATGGACTTTGGACTTCCTGGCCTCAGAAACTGCAAGCAATAAATTTCATTTTCTTTATAAATCACCAGTTCAGTGTACTTTGTTATAAGCAACAAAAATGGACTAATACACCAGCCCACATCAGCCCCTCTCCTCGCCCCTCCTGGCAGAGCCCTCATTTCGTTCAACATCCGCTCCCTCCACTCCTAGCCCAACTCAAGGAGCGGGCTGGACTTGGTCTAAGGGTATCCCATTCCCCTTGAATGTGGCCAAATGCTGACCCATGAGTAAATGCAATTGACTGAAGCTCTGGGAAAAGAGACATTCTTTGTCTAAATGCTGTATCTGGATATGACACCTAGAATTTCACTTTCAGACTGAGGATGAAGCCAAATCGTAAAGAAGCACAAGAAAAGGGAATAAAGAGACTGGGACTGTAATGACACATTAAGTCACAGAACCCAACAATCAGAACATCCTGTCATTGGAGATGATCCATTTTCTTATTGTGAATGTTAATTGGGGTTTCTATCACCCCTCCTCCTGAAAGCCCGACCTCACATTGCTCTCAGGCTGCTCTCTACCCAGAGCCAGATCAGTGATGCCGATAACCTACCCGCGTCCTGCACTGCCCCTTCACTGCCTTCACATGCCAGCCACTGCTCTCCTCCTCAGCTCCTCACTGCCACATTCCCACTTTTCAGGTATGTCAAGTCTGATCCCATCTCAGGGCCTTTGTACTAGCTGTTTCACTGTCTCGAAGCTTTCTCCCTCAGGTCCCCCAAAGGCCCAGCTCATCTCACCCTTCACTTTTCACCTCAGAGCACCTCCCCAAAAAACCTATCTAAAGCAGCCCCATTATGCGTGCCTCTGGCACACTCTATATTGTGACACTTTTTCTTCCTTCAAGGCCTTTACCACTATGCAAAAGTATCTTATTTACTTATTAGTCTGTTCCCTCACAGTAGAACACAGCCCCATGAGGACTGGCAGCTTGACTCTTTTTTCAAACCGTTTTATCGAGGTATGATTTATTGACATATAAAAAGCTGTATATATTCACTGTAAACATCTCAGTGAGTTTGGGGATAAGTACACACCTGTGAAACCATTGCCACCATCTAGGCCATAAATATATCCATCACCTCCCATGGGTTCATCACACACTGTTTATTATTCTTGCTGTTAGTGCTGTAGCTAGAACACTTTGCTTATTAATATCAACTTTCTTAGCAAACCTTAAGTACACGTTACAGTTATGTTAGCTATAGGCACTATCCTCTATAGTAGATCTCCAGAACTAATTTATCCTGCATAACTGAAACTCTGTACCCTTTAGCCATCACCTCCCTATTTCCTCCTACATGCCCCCCAACCACCATGCTGCTCTTTGCTCTCGTGAGTTTGACTATATTAGATTCTGCATATAAGTGAGATCACATAGTCTGTCTTTCTCTGTGTTGCTTATTTTGCTTAGCAAAATGTGTTCCAGGTCTATCCATTTTGTCACAAATGGCAGTATTTCCTTCTTTTTAAGGCTAAATAATATTCCATTGTATATATATATTACAATTTCTTTATCTATTTATCCTCCAATGGACATCTATGTTGTTTCTATATCTTGGCTATTGTGAATAATGCTGCAATGAACATGGGAGGACAGGTATCTCTTCCAGATCCTAATTTCAATTCCTTTGGATATATACACAAAGATTTCTGGATCATACAATAGTTTTATTTTTAATTTTTGGTGAAACATTGTGTACTCATATTGATCTATTTAGATTTTCCATTTCTTCATTATTCAGTTTTGGTAGGTTATATATGTCTAGGAATCGATCCATTTCTTCTAGGTTATCCAATTTGTTGTCATACAATTTTTATAGTAGTCTTTTATGATCCTTTGTAAGATTTCAATCTTCTTAAATTTGTTAAGACTTGTTTTGTGACCCAATATATGATTTATTTTAGAGAATGTTCCATGCGCTCTTGAGAAGAAAGTATTTCTGCTACTGTTGGATGGAAAGCTCAGTATATGTCTGTGAGGTCCACTTGGTGTTGTTCAAGTCTGCTGTTTCTTACTAATTTTTTTTGTCTGGATAATCTTTCCATTGTTGAAAGTGAGGTATTGAAACCCCCTATTTTTTAAAAAAAATTATATTTCTACTTTCTTATTATTTATTGAAATATAATTGATTGCACTTACCTGTGGGGTACAGCATTGAATATCCATATCTGTGTGCAATATGTGATGCTTAAATCAGGATAACTAGTATATTCAACATTACACAATGTAATCATTTTTCATGACCCTTTACAAATTTCTCGCTAATCCCCTCCCTGTCCATTCTTTCACACCTCTGGTGGCCTGGGTGCTATTCTCACCTTTTGCAAGTTCAACAAATTATTGTGATTGTTCTAGCTTTCTTTCTTTATTTGTTTAAGTTTTTAGCTTCCACTTATGAGTACATGCAGTATTTCTTTCTGTGCCTGGCTTATTTCAATTAGTATAATTTTCTCCAAGGTCATCTGTCTAGCTGCAAATGACAGAATTTCATTCTTTTTTATGGCTGAGTAGTATTTTTTTTTTTTTTAAAGATGACCGGTAAGGGGATCTTAACCCTTGACTTGGTGTTGTCAGCACCATGCTCTCCCAAGTGAGCCAACCAGCCATCCCTATATAGGGATCCGAACCCGCAGCCTTGGTGTCATTGGCACCACATTCTCCCAGGTGAGCCATGGGCTGGCCCTCTGAGTAGTATTCTACTATGTACATACACCACATTTTCCTTATCCAGTCATCTGTGGATAAACATTTAGGTTGGTTTCAATTCTTGGCTATTGTAAATAGAGTTATGATAAACATGGGAGTGCAGGTATCCCTTTAACATGATGATTTCCATCCCTTTGTGTATATACCCTGCAGAGGGATTGCTGGATCATATGGCAGTTCTATCTGTAGTTGTTTGAGGAACCTCCACCCTGTTTTCAATAATGGATGCTCTAACTTACAGTCCCACCAACAATGTAGGAGGGTTTCCCTTTCTCCACATCCTCGTTAGCATTTGTTATTATCTGTCTTTTTTACAACGGCCAAACTAACTGGGGTGAGATGATATCTCAATGTGCTTTTGAATTGTATCTTCCTGATGCTTTGTGATGCTGAGCATTTTTCATGTGTCTGTTAGCCACTTGTGTATATTCCTTTGAGAGATGCCTATTTAGCTCCTTTGCCCATTTTTTAATCATGAAGTCCTCTACTATTACTGTATTGCTGTCCATTTCTCCCTTGTTAATATTCACTTCATATCTTTAGGGGCTCTGTGTTGGCTGCTATACAAGGGGTCTTCAAAAAGTTCATGAAAATATTCATATTATCTTTTCATTCTATCTTTCCATAAACTCTTTGAAGTACCCTCCTATTTATAATTCTTATATCCTCTTGATGAAGTGACCCCTCTATCATTATATAATGACCTTCTTTGACTCTTGTGATAGTTTTTGACTTAAAGTCTATCTTGTCTGATATAAATAAAGCTACTCCTGCTCTCTTTAGGTTACCATTTGCATGGAATATCTTTTTCTATCCCTTCACTTTCAGCTTATATGTCCTTAACTCTAAAGTAAATCTCTTGTAGGTGACATATAGAGAGATCTTGTTGTTTTTTTTTTTTTTAAATCCATTCAATCACTCCATGTCTTTTGATTGGAGAATTTAATCAATTTACATTTGAAGTAATTCTGGATATATAGGACTTCCTAATGCCGTTTTGTTGATTTCTGTTTTGTAGTTCCTTTGCTCCTTTCTTTCTCTCTTGCTATTATCCCTTGTGATGTCATGATTTTTGTAGTAGCATTATTTTCTTTTTAATATTTTGTATATCTACTATAGGACTTTCTTTGTGATTACCATGAAATTTACATAAAACATCTCATAATTATAACAGTCAAAACTGACTATTTCAATTGCATATAAAAACTCTACACTTTTCCTTTTCTTCCCCCATTTGTTATCACAATGTCTTATTATATTATGTGATCATTAACTATCTTGTAACTATAATTATTTTAATGTTTTTAAATGTTTTATGTAAACTTAAAAATAATTTACACTCCACCATTAAAGTATGAGTATTCTAAATTTGACTATATACTTACCTTTACCAGTGAGTTTTATATCTTCATATGTGTTCATGTTGCTAATTATCATCTTTTCCACTTCAACTTGAAAAACCCCTCCTTTAGCATTTCTTGTTAAAGCAGGCCTAATGGTGATAAACTCCCTCAGATTGTGTTTGTCTGGGAAAGTTTATCTTTCTTTCACTTCTGAAGGAGTTTTGTCATGTATCGTATTCTTATTTAGCAGTATTTTTTTCCACAGCACTTTGAGTATATTATTCCACTCTCTTCTTGCCTGCAAGGTTTCTCCTGAGAAATCCACTTACAGTCTTATAGTGGTTCCCTTGGGTATTAGTCTGCTTCTGTTACTTAAAACAAAATATCTGAAACTAGGTGATTTATAAGAAAACAAAATTTACTGCTTACGGTTCTGAGGCTGGGAAGTCCAGAGTCCAGGGACCACATGTGGTGAGAGCCTTAGTAGTGGTGACAATGATGGCAGAGTATCACATTGCAAAATGGTGGAACAGAGAGAGGGAGAGACCAACCTCTTCATTCACTTTTTTAAAGCCCTTAGAACCATGCCCATGACCACCACTTTTAATCCATTCACTGCAGCATTGTCCCAGAATCTAATCACCTCTTCAAGGCCCCACCTTTCAATAACCACAATAGGATTTCCTACCCTCTTAACACTGTCACTGTGGGCATCAAGTTTTGGGGAGGCATCCAACCCAAGGCACCTTGTAGCTGATGAGTTACTTTTCTCTTGCTGCTTTCAAAATTCTTTCTTCAGGCCTACACAGCACTGTCCAAAAAATGAAAAAAATATATTTTTTTCTCTTTATGTTTGACTTTGATATATGTCAGTGACAACCTCTATATGTTCAATTATTTTGAGATTTTTGGGACTCACGGATTAGATGTTTATTTCCCTCTCCATGTTTGGGAGGTTTTCTTTCACTATTTCTTTAAATAAGCCTTTTGCTTCTTTTTCCTTCTCTGCTCCTTCTCAGATTCCAAAAATGCATAAATTAGTTTGCTTGATAGTGTCCCATAAATTCCATAAGCTTTCTTCATTCTTATTCATTCTTTTATTCTGCACACTAAAAATGCTCAAGATGGTAAATTTTATGTCATGTATATTTTACTACAATTTAAAAAAACGTTTGGCACATCTATACAGTGAACTACACTATAGTAACAATAAGAAGAATCCTTTAAGGACTGATAGAAAACAATCTCTTTTGCTAAGTGAAAAATACAAGGGTGCCAAACAGTGTGAAAAATAAGGGGGAAGAAAAGAATACAACCAACATCTAGATCAAAAATCAGAACATGGGCTGGCCGGTTAGCTCCATTGGCATGGGTTTGGATCCCCATACTGGCCAACTACCAAAAAAAAAAAAAAAAAGAAAGAAACAAAAACAAAACCAGAACCAAACGCCCCTAAAGTTCTCTATTGCTCTCTCCCCCAGTTACTAGTTCCTCCCCTACCCCCAACCAGGAACCACGATCCTAACTTTTAACAGACTTGTGTTGCTTGTTTTTGTACATGAATAGAATCACATGGTATGTACCCTTTTGGGTCTTGCTATTGTGCTTCTGAAAGTCATCCATATTGTTATATGTAGCTGCATACAGCTCATTCTCATTGCTAATATTCTTCCACTTATTCATTCATTCTCTGGTTGATGAGCATTTAGGTTGCTCCCACTTTGGGGCTATAACAAATAGTTCAACTATAAATGGTCTACTTTATGTCTCCCAGCGAAGGCATGAAGCACTTTTGTGGAGTATATTTCTAGGAGTGAAGTTACTGAATCACAGAGTAGGTGCCTGTTCAGCTTTGAAAGATACTGTCAAACAGTTTTTCCCCTGAGTTCTGCTTGCTCCATGTACGTAATGTTGGCAACTTAAAAAAAAAATATCTGGGCCAAAGCAAATATCTGTGGGCCACAAGTGTGTCACCTCTGGCCTAGTGTACCTCCTCCTCATGGGAGAAAGATTTTGGCCTAGTGCATCTTCAGTTCTCATGGGAGAAAGATTTTAAGAGGTAAGTTAAATTCTTAGCACATCATTCCCTTGCTTAGGAACTTACAATGTCCCCCATTCTTTAGATAATGGTCAAACTCATTGCTACCCTTCCTCTTTTTCCACCTCTTTCCCTTGATCTCTACGTCCATTTTCCACTTCTCCATCCCTGCCACTTTGAAAGTCCTGGAGAATTGTCATGTTCTACTAAGTCTGCATACCTTGGAATGTGCTGTCCTCCCAGCCTGTGGCTTCTCTATTCCCCATTAGGTCAACTCCTCTACTTTCTCTCCCCACTAATCTACAAGACCCTGTGCGTAGGATACAGGTCTACGGTCTCTCTCTACCTCAGGACCTTCATAGTGCCTGGCAAAGAACAGGTGCTCAGTACACTTTAGTGCCACAATCTCTGGCACTCTGATGCTGAATTTTTTAAATAAAAAATTTATTTAAAAGATAGCAGATAGGAAAGAGAAACAAACATCAAACAGGTGAAAAGGTAAAATTTACCCTCACCCTCCCCAGTTCTCCCCAGGTGCAACCACTGTTACCACTTTGTGTATTCTTCCAGAGATATACATTGAATGTATAAGACTATATATATCCAATAGATGCTATGGAGTAAATAAGAAAGAGAATGGATGCAGAGTTGCAGTTTTAAGAGGTCAGGAAAGGCCTCATTGAGAGGGGACAAAAAGATACGAAGGAGGTGAGGGAACGTATGAGGCAGTGCAGTCCAGTTGGAGTAAACAGCAGCAGGTGACAAGGTCCTGAAACAGGGTGTGCCCAGCCTGTTGCAGGCAGAGAAGGTGGAACAGGGTGAGCAGGGTGAAAGGTGGGTGAGATTGTTGAGAGATTTATAAGCCACTCTAAGGACTTCAGCTTTTTTGAAGGGGAAGGGAAGACTAATATTAGAGTTTTTGATAAAGACTCGCACGGTCTGACTTGCAGTTTAAAAAATTCGCTTCATCGGCAGTGCTGCCTCCTTTTTTGAAGTTGCTCAGTATTCCACTATTTGAAGGAGCCATAACTTATCTGCTGCTACTAAATGATGGACATTTACCTTGTTTCCAATGTTTTAAACTCAAGTCACTTCTACGTTTCTTCCTCTCCAAAAACTCCAGCTGACAATTTTTATGATTAAGAACTTTTTCTGTGGCAACCCAATTCGGCCTTTTAAGCTTAAATTTCTCCTTCGTTAAAGAAACGGAGTAACGTGCAATATCACTGGCACCTGGGTTCCCGCACAGACCTCCAGGGTGAAGACTTTCTCCATCTTAAAAAGGTGCTTAGGGGGCCGGCCCGGTGGCGCACTGCTATAGTGTGCCGCTTGAGAAACGCGGTGGCGCTCCCGCCAAGGGTTCGGATCCCGCATGCAGATCGGCGGCTCACTGGCTGAGCGAGGGGCGGGAGCAACACCGAGGGTTGCGATCCCGTGGCCGGTCCTGGTCCGGTATGGGCGCGACACTGAGGGTTGCCGGGCACGAAAAAAGAGACAAAAAGGAAAAAAAAAAAAAAGTTGCTTAGGTGAGCAACTGGTCAAAAAAGCGCAGGAGCTGGGTGGACGTGCTCCCCGCAAACACCTCCGCACAGAAGGGACAGGCCGTCCGCGAGTGGAGACAACTGGGGGCGGTAGGGGCGGGTCGCAGGAGCTCAAGCCTGACAGCCGCCCCACTCCGGACCCAGAAACGGTCCTCCTGCATTCGCAGGCACGCAAGGAACGAAGAATCTAGAGTTAAAGACCACAGGAACCTCACAACCCGAGGCACGGCCGCCTCCAACCACCGCGAATTTACCGCGCAAAAAAGCCCCGCGCTTGCGCAGTGGCGCCCCGCACCGAGCTCCTTCCCATGCTCTCCTGTGCGGCGCCTGCGCACCAGGTCTCGCTTTTCCCAGGCCTGCGAAGCTGGGGACCTCAGATAGCCTTTCTAGCCGACTCAGGTGGGAGACGTTTGCTCGCTCTTGTATCCATCGTCCCTCCCTCTTCCCAGTCTAAGAGACTATCAATGCTCGAACCCAAGTCACCCCTGAGGCGAGGGCCCCGGTACGCATAGCTGTTAAGGCGCTGCGGGCGCCAGGTACCCAGGAGGATTGTGGGTGGGGACCTCGGCGGCCACGTGGGGAGTTCCTGCCAATTGGCGCGCAGACCGCACTTTGCGGCTCGGCTTCAAACGAACTACCGTGAGGCCCGGGCAGCCTCTGGGGCCCGCCCGCCCGCCTGGGCCTTGGGCCCCGCGAGACGGCGGCCGGGGGAGAGGGCGCCCGAGCGCGGGGGCGGGGCAGAGGGGT
>NW_007729295.1:50713-55311 GCF_000696425.1 Galeopterus variegatus | reverse complement strand
GGGGGGCGCATGTTCTGGAAGGTTCGGCGCCCGAGGGGTCGATTCCAACGGGGCGGCGGGAAGCCGCTGACGTCACGCGGCCGGGCATTGTTCTCTCGGGCCGGGCGGGCGGGCGGGCGCGGGTGACTTTGGTTTGTGGGCTGCGCACATTCGCCCGTCTGCTTCTTCCCGCAGGTCAGCTCAGCCGAAGGGGCAGCGAAAGAGGAGGTGAGAGCACTGTGCCTTCTGCCTTGGGGTGGGTTTAATGCAAGTAGCTTTCCTCCATTACTTTCTCGCTGATTTTGTTTTTTCTCTTTCAAAGCCCAAGAGGAGATCGGCGAGGTTGTCAGCTGTAAGTAGAGCGAGCCCCATAACCGTTTGTTTTCCGTGGGATCGTACCCGGTGTAGAAACTTTGTGCCACTTTTGCCTTTCAGAAACCTGCTCCTGCAAAAGTGGAAACGAAGCCAAAAAAGGCAGCAGCCAAGGTAGGTTTCAAAATTTCCCTTAAGGTACAGTGTTACCTTAGAAAAGTTACAGTTGCTATTTAATATGCGTCTTTTTACTTTATTTGTATTTTCTTTATAGCTTCAGTAAGTAATTTCTTCCTGGTCTGGGTGAAATATAATGGACGCGTGTATGCATCCTGTTTATGGGAATATAATGTATCACATTAATGCTGCTGCAGAATTTGGAAAATTTAAAACAACGAAAATACTAGATATTGAGGTTACAAACGAAATCTGTTATTTGTGTTGTGTACCTTATGGTTGGTGCTTGTCCATTCGTGTCAATGAGAGAGCCAAGCCCCATGGGACTGAGGCCAGGAGAAAGGGAGTGTGTAAGTTTTTAGATACATAATTCCCAAGCCAAGATAGGGGATCTTAACATTTTACGTGGGGGAGTAGATCAAGAGTTGCGTTCTCTGAGATCGTAACTATTAAGTATTCTGAAAGCATTGTGTTTGCAATGATAAAAACGTAGTGGTTCTTGATCCAGAACAGATTCATCATTGCATTATTCAGATTGCAGTTCTTTGGAATGAAATTGTTCTGCGGTATATGTATGTTTGATAACGTTTAGGTTATACAAAGTCATTTATACTTTGTGTTTGGGGATAGCATTGAAACCGCTGTCTACAAAGCTCTACATGTTCGTGGTATGATTAATTTTTTTCCACTCAAAGCTTAAGTGAGAATTTGCTATTTGAAGTCTCCTCAAAAAAATAAAATCTTTGAGTCCAGCGCTCCTTTCCTAGAAGTGTTAGCACTGCATAATCTTTGGAAGAGGCAAGATCAGTTTTTTTGAGGCTGAGGAACTCTTGGATAACTAATAAACTTGTCCTTGTTAAATAAAGGCATAAAACAAAGTTTCTTTTGCTTTTCTTTATTTAAACGTTGTACGGAGCTTGGTATAAAATTCTTAACTGTATTTTATTCAACAGAAAATTCTGTTTTTGTGACCTTTTTAAAAATAAAGGTTTAAGGAATGTATAAGCATAGTAAGTACATCAACTTAGAATTTCTCACACCAGAAGACAATTCAGTAATTCTCTGTACACAAAGGCAGAGTACCGCAGAAACTTTTTATGGAAGCCTACAAAAAAAATAGCGGGTATTGTAAAATGTTGGCATGAGCCAGAGTACTGTTGTTACTAATCTTTTTTGATTCTTTGCTTTTTTTTATAAAAGATTTGGCCGAAACATTTGCCTATTTTTCTCTTAAATTTTTCTTCCTTTCTGTGTTTGTCTATATCTTGATCTGCCATTAAAAAATTGTTAGAATACTTCAAATTTTATCCCCAGTGGGTTTGGGCATCAAGTGTAATGGTCATTTTTCTTCCTCCCAGTGTGAAGCCAACAAGTAAGTCTTCGTGTCAGTGTTCCTTGAGAAACAAACCTGTCAATTCAGCTTTCCCAAAGGAAAAATGGGACAAGGGTTTTTTTTCTTTATTTTTACATCTGGTTTCCCTAATCAACTTTTGTCTTAATTGATCCGACTTTATTTAAAGCCATAAATAGAAAGTACTTGATGTATTGATTACCATACTACATGATAGAGATACTGTTTTTAAATTGTATGTTTTACAGTGTGTGCTTCTGGCTTATATCATTTCCTTAAAAGTAAATAGTTTAAAGGTTGAAACATCATTCTTAGGAAAACTTATTTTGTTTCACCTAACTTACCAGCTCTTAATGGTTATAAGTGTATTATCTCAAGTCTAGGCTATTAATGGATGTTCTATTTAAACTTTTAAGATTTTACATTTTTATGTTATTGGGATAATGGTTATGAAATTGAAAAATATCAGAAAGTCATCTGAAAAAATCAGATTACAAAAGAGTAGTTTTAAAGTACAAAGCGATTGTGACTTTTTATAGTAGCAGTGTGTGTGGTACTGTTGTCCCAAATACATTTGTTTATATAATTTCTTTTTTCTTTTTTTTCTTTTTCTTTTTTTTTTTTTTGTCTTTTGACTTTTTCCGTGTCCGGCAACGGGATTGCAACCCTCGGCGTTGCTCCCGCGCCTCGCTCAGCCAGTGAGCGGGAACCCGTCTGTATGTGGGATCCGAACCCTCGGGCGGGAGCGGCGCACTATCCAGTGCACCACCGGGCCGGCCCCTATAATTTATTTTTTCTAAAGATATGTTGAATTATTAGTAGTCATTATGTTATCCCACCATTAGTAAAAAATACTTTGCAGTGATCTTTTTTCCAGTCTTTGAGTTGAAGTTGTGAGATCTACCTGCATTTCTTTGTGACCCTTTAACTCAAGTAATTGGTCAGTACCCATAGGGATTTTTTTGTACAGTGTGCTTAATTTAGCTGTTGCTACGTTTTTTATTTACAGAAAATAAATGTTACATTTTTGTTAAGTTTTCTTCCCCATTGATGGATGTGTCCAAAAATTTCATTTTATATTGCTTTTAAATGACTTACATTTTGAGCGTCATGATGTTTCAAGTTATATCATACTCTAATACCTGTGCTTTTCAGATTCTTCAAACACCTAAATGAAAATGATAAACTGAAATTGATCCTTTCAGCTAATAATTATATGATACCAAGGCTTAACTGTAGCAGGATAGTCAACATGACCATACAACATGGTGCCTTTTTCAAATGAATGGTCTTAATGTGAGGGTAAAAGTCTTGTCAGGGTGTTGGTTATTTGACAGTTTGGTTATTACATAACGCTTGAAAGAAATTTGGGGGTTGGTAGGGTTACTGTGGGAAGAGATTTTTTAAACTTATTTGTTGTCATATAGATAATAGAGGGTGATGACCACAGTGGTGGTGAAATGTAGCTTAGGCTTTAGGTTTAATCTTCGTATGTCTAATAAGTTTTGATATCCAAGTGCCATTATAATTTTTCTTAGCATATATTGCTTTCCTGTTTACTAGGGATCTTAAGTTGTCCAACATAAAAGGTGTTATCAGATAACATATTGGTGTGTGTGATATAGCATTAACATGGTAGCTACTGTGGATACTATCTATATCAAGTCAGAAAATGTAAGAAAGTGTAAAATTTATATTTAAAATATATTCTTATTCTGTCATAGGATAAATCTTCAGACAAAAAAGTACAAACAAAAGGGAAAAGGGGGGCAAAGGGAAAACAGGCCGAAGTGACTAACCAAGAAACTAAAGAAGATTTACCTGCAGAAAATGGAGAAACTAAAAACGAGGAGGTCAGAAACAGTTTGTGTGTGTTCTTGATTTTGACTCTGAACAGTAGATACTAAATTGTATATTCTGTAGCAGATAAGACAGTTTGTATTCTTTATAATATTGAACAAAGCTTTGTACAGTAACTGCAAGTGAAGGGACAGGTTATTTTCTATGAATTAGATCTTATTTGAAAGTATATATATATAGGGGCTGGCGGGTTAATGACTTGGTTGGTTAGAGCAGGGTATTGGTAACACCGAGGTCAAAAGTTTGGATCCGCATACCAGCCAGCTGCCCCCCCCCCGAAAATGTTTATCTGTAAATGGCTTATTTCATAGGTGAGTGAACAAGAAATTTTGATACACTCAATTTCTCCAGTAACAGGTCCACTATCTGTGTCATGTACAGGTTTCATTCATAATTCTTAGTGTGAGTTTTAGAAAACATTTAATTTACTAAATGGCATAAAGCTCATTTTTCTTTCAAATGACCTTGAGGCCTTACTTAAACAAATATGTTTGTTTATTCTGTTTTTCAAATTGAAGTCTAAAGACCAGCCGTAATCCATTAGGAAATTCTTGAATAATCTTCATTTTGTTTTTATATTTTGGATATTATTTTAAAAAAAATTTTAAGGGCCGTCTGGTGGCGCACTGTGCTAGTGCGCTGCTAGGGAAGCGCAGAGGCGCTCCCGCCGAGGGTTCGGATCCCACATACAGACCGGTTCCCGCTCACTGGCTGAGCGAGGCGCGGGGGCAACACCGAGGGTTGTGATGCCGTTGCTGGTCCCGGTCCGGTACGGGGGCGACACTGAGGGTTGCGATCCGTTGCCGGACACGGAAAAAGACAAAAAAAAAATTTTAAGCTCATTTCCCTTATTTGCATTTTGCATTGACATATTTTTCCCACTTTTATTTCTAGTCAAGAAAGTGTTTTTGTTTTTATT
>NW_007729295.1:7586-49713 GCF_000696425.1 Galeopterus variegatus | reverse complement strand
AAAAAAAAATTTTAAGCTCATTTCCCTTATTTGCGTTTTGCATTGACATATTTTTCCCACTTTTATTTCTAGTCAAGAAAGTGTTTTTGTTTTTATTTTTCTTAAAAGCCACTTGTCCAATACTAAGTAATAACCTAGATTAAGCAAATCAGATTGGTGCCATTAATCTTTATTTTTTTAAGCTAGGAAGAAAAGTTTTTTTTCTTTAAAAAGGTTTTGATAAAGAGCTTTTCTTAAGCCAACTCTTTTTATTTTTATTTTTTCCAAGCCTATATTTTGTTATATTGGCTAAGATACAAAAGATAAATAATTTAGGGTATTAAATTTTAAACATTGATTACTTATAGATGAAATTTTTAATGATCTACTACTTACTCCTAAATTAGGAAAAGTTACAATCACAATTTATCTCAATTTTTTAGCTTTTTACATCTTAGTTCTAAAAGACACATCAAATATTTTGTGATATTAAGATGCATTATTAGTCCGGTTCCAATTATAAAGAAAGAACATGACCTTCTAATACATGTTATCAAATTTTGGTTGATCCTCCTTATTCACAGTTGTTGCAGATACTGAATCAGTGCACCTTGGGCATACAGGGTTAAGTTCCTGCAAGCCTCTGATCACACTTTCATCAGCTGATCAGTGCATAACTTTGTTTTATGTGTGTTTCTGTTTAGAGACACCTTATTTAATGTATGTTGTTATTTTAACATTGAACTCACAACCAACAGCACTATAACATCATGCCTCGACGAAGCTATCCAGTACACATATTTTCTCTGTAGGGCACATCACTTAGACACAATGCATGGCGGCCAATTTAAACCGCAAAATTGTTAACACAAAAATGTGAAATACACGGAACTAAACAGTCCGAAAAAAACACAGTTGTTTAAAGTGGTAAAGCTGAAACAAGAAGACAGAATGACCTCAGCTGGGAATGTACATGAGCAACTCAGATTTCTTGCTGTTCAGTGTCCATACATGACCATGGAGGTGCCATGAGTATTGATTGATTATAAGGTTACAGATTTTAGCAGGTATGGCCAAATTTGCAAATACAGGATCTACGAATAATAAGGATCAACTATTTTTAAGACCTAATAGTTCTACATAAATAAAACCTGCATTGTTAAATGCTAAAGGTCTCAAAGATCGTAGCAGTGACACAGAAATCAAATGTTTGTTCGTTATTTTTCCTTTGATTTGCAGAGTCCAGCCTCTGATGAAGCAGGAGAGAAAGAAGCCAAGTCTGATTAATATCGTATACCAAGTCTTATCAGTGGTTCCTGTCACCCTTGTACAATCCAGAGGAATATTTTTATCAACTATTTTGTAAATGCAAGTTTTTTAGTAGTTCTAGAAACATTTTTAAGAAGGAGGGAATCCCACCTCATCCCATTTTTTAAGTGTAAATGCTTTTTTTTAAGAGGTAAAATCATTTGCTGGTTGTTTATTTTTTGGTACAACCAGAAAATAGTGGAATATTGAATTATTGGAGGCTTTGACTGTCCTGGGTGTCAGCTTAACATTCCATAGATGGAGGTAGTTTTTATATCCTGTAATACAAAGCATACTAAATGGCAATTTGAAGTCACAGTCACATATTTACTGTGTCTTGAACATTTAAAATTAGTTCTATTCCCATGTTATTTTTTAGTAGAATTGTTTCTTAAAGAAGACCACTCCTTAATCATTGCTCTCCCTATCAGAACTGTGTGCACTCTGTAACATCTTTGGTCATGGTAGTCTAGTTTTCCTAATAGTTTTGTTAATGTGTTGTGAATGATTAGAAATTTGATTATGTAGTGTATATGATATTAAATTGTGAATTGGTGGGACTTATGTAACAGCTTACCAACATCTGGAGATACTGGTACTTGATATCCTCTTAAGGAAAATTTGCCTCCAAATTTGAAGCTGGAAGGTCACTGGAAAACTTTTTAAAAAAATCATGATATGTGGCTTTTTAGAATTTCGGTACATATGTTAAGAATTGTGTACAAATTGAAATGTCTGTAATGATCCTCAACACAACCAATAAAATCTCAATTATGAAAGAATGTTTTGAAGCACATGGTATAAGGTCTGGTTTAAATTTTATTCAGGGGGTTTTCACATTTGATCTTCCAAAGTTTTTAAAATAAAAGTGTTTAATATTTTTGTAATACTTGAACATTTACTGTGTAGTATAAAGATGTTTGTATGACTATGTCGGTTTAATAATGAAAAAAGTCCAATGGCCTCTGAAGCAAAGTAAATATATAATTATGTATTTTCCTTATGTGAGATAAGCTTATAAATACAGAATAGGCTACAACTAGCTCTACTATGGTTTGTATTAGCATATTATTTTCAAGATTTGCTTTCATGTACATTGTACTTGCATTTTGCCCTCTGAATAATCTTTAGAGGTGGTATAAGGCAACTGCAGTGATCTGGCAAATGTGAACACTGCGTCAGAGAAAGGACCTTGACAAGGTTACCATACAGAGGGGACCTTGGTACAGAATTTAGGCCTCTGCACTTGACGTTTTACTTTGCCTATGGACTGATTAGTAGGCAAGAATGCTTTCAAAACACGAGTTTTAGGGCATCACAGACCTCTGCAATGAGCTTGAGCAATGAGGCATGATCTCAAAAAAATGAGGCTACAGATAAAAGCAAATTCAAGGACGATGACTTGGCACCCAAAAGGCTTTGACAACCCCCAGGGGATGGGAAAATATTAGAGGCCAAATTCCCCAATTCTTAGTGGTCATGACACTGGAGGACTGAAACAGTGATACATAAATTTGTCTTTAATTCTTGAATTATAGATAGGGTAGTTTTTGGATATGTAAATCTAAAATGTTAAACTGAAACATTTCTTTGTGTGGATACCTTACACAAATTTTTGCATCAGAATTTGTCTAGATCCTATGTGTAGCCGGTAAAAGATAAAAACTAATAGGGGTAGAGGGACGAGTGAATTTTAGCCCTGTAACAAAAAATCTTAGTGTTGCACAGGTGACCCTTGAACAAATCTGTGTATAACTTTATTTTTGGTGGCTGGCATGTATGGGGGTATGAACCCATCACCTTGGTATTATAAGGCTGAACTCTAACCAACTGAGCTAAACGTCAGCCCTGTGTTTAACCTTTGGCTCCCCCACAACTTTTTTTTTTTTTTAGAAAGATGACCGGTAAGGGGATCTCAACCCTTGACTTGGTGTTGTCAGCACCACGCTCAGCCAGTGAGCAAACCGGCCATCCCTATATAGGATCCGAACCCATGGCCTTGGTGTTATCAGCACCGCACTCTACCGAGTGAGCCACGGGCCGGCCTTCCCCCACAACTTAACTACAACTTAGGTAAGTCTTGCAGGGCACCACTGCATTGCCCATCCTGAGCCCCAAGGGGGTGGGCAGGGGGCATGTTACTGCCTTACTAAAGTACTACTAGCCTACTATTAGGTAGACTACTTAACTATTAGGTTAGGTATGTCAGTAGTGCATATCAAACCCACATACCTAACCAAAAAATTTCCAATATATTTAAGTCTATAAATGGGCCCTCACAGTTCAAACCAGTGTTCACCTCTATGAGTGCTGATAAATGTTTACATTTTCTCAATTGTTCTGCACTCGTTGCTAATAACATACAGTCGTGCCGCAAAATGACGTTTGCTAACGTGGGACCATATGGCGGTGAGCAGAGCAATAGGCTTATACCTGATAGCCTAGGTGTATAGTAGGCTATGCCATCTAGATTTGTGTAAGTACACTCTATGATTTTTACGCAATGAAATCAACTAAGGTCACATTTCTCGTGACGTTACAAATACAATTCCATGATTGTATTTAAAGGAATGATTAGTTTTTCTCAAAATGTAACAGGTAAGGTTTTGGGCTTATAGATTGATACCTAAAAGAAATTGTAGAAAATCGGAATGGAAGTACTTGTAGATTTACCTGCCTTGTTTTGTTACATCTGACTCACTACCCAGGTATTTGGTAGCCCTAAAGTTGCACGTTATGCTTTTATGATAAAAATGAATATCAACTGGATGTTCTCTTCAGCTGTCAAAGGAAAACAATTACTTTACAAAAAAGCCATTTTGAGGCATATTTTCTGGGATCAGTACTTAAAGAGTTAATCTCTTGCCCTTTTTTTTAATGGAATGCTTCATGAATGTGTATGTCATCCTTGCGCAGGGGCCATGCTAATCTCTGTATCGTTCCAATTTTAGGATATGTGCTGTCAAAGCGATCATTCTCTGGCCCTTTTGACAACTAGTTCTGAACAGTGAGAACTGAATGATCAGAATGGCTTAACTGGACATAGTATCAGACATTCTAAAAGTGTAAGGAAGATAACTTCTTAATGATGCAGACTAATCAGGCAGTCTTTAATTGGTTAATTAGAAAAACCAGTTAACAAGAACCCTGCATTCTCTTGGCTTTTCAGAGGTTGTTTGAGCTGTGTCAAATGTGGGTTAATCAGGGGATTTAAGGCACAGATCTTGGTGTCTAGTACCCAGATTCATGATAATCATGGAGGGCCCAGGGGGAAATTATGTTCTGTTGCAGCAGTGATTGGAAAGTGTGTATAAAAGTGTTTTGTGAGGGTGGGGATGGGAGTTAGGTGGGTTGGGCAGGTGCAAGGAGAAGTGTGTATGTAACTAAGTACAGGAGCAATTCATGCTCATTGGAAGAAAACAGCAAATGCAGACAAACTAAAACGAGCCATAATTCACTTAGACAACTATTTAAATAGCTAAAGGTGCATTTTTCCCTTATCCTTTTCTATGCTTATGCAAAAATGGAGTCATTGTTATATTTTGTAATTTCATAATGTGAAATTTCTCCAATTTTAATGAATACACTTCTATAGCATTTATAACCACTGCATAGCATTTTATTTCAAGAACATGTAATTTGTCAGGCATTTAATTTTTTTCCTATTAAAACAAGCATTGTGAAACTAAAATGAGTAATCTCTATTAATCCATACAGATAGATCTAAAGATATATCTCCTTATCACAATCCCCAGTTGTATGTGTTTGCAGTAAAAATAATTGAAAGACAGTTGGAAATTTCTAAGCATTAAACTTAAACAGATGTTGGGATGCAGCTCAGTAACAAATTGGTTTTAATATCATGAAAATTACTGTTATATTAAAATATATATATAAAGTTAGAAACTATTTAATCCCAGAAGCTAAAAGAAATTATTTTAGACACGTTGGTGAATTTTCTTCATATATGTTTGGGTTTTTCATTAATTGTTAAATGTTTTAATACTTGCTTAATAGTTCGTGTGGCTATGCCGTAATCTGGTCATTGCAGTTTTTTTGTTTGTTTGTTTGTTTTGACCGGTAAGGGGATCACAACCCTCAGCACGGTGTGGTCTGCATAACGCTCAGCCAGTGAGCTAACTGACCATCCCTATGTAAGATCCGAACCTGCGGCCTTGGCGCTACCGGTGCTGCATTCTCCCGCGTGAGCCACGGGGCTGGCCCTGCAGCGTTTTTTCAAAGTTACTCTTTATTATGGATAATTTTGCCTGTGCCCAAAAGCAGTATACTGAAGCCCCATGTACCAGTCAATTAGTCCCAATAGTCAACCCATTGCCAATCCTGCCCCAGCTTATTTTTTGAAGCAAATAAGAATGGATATTTTAAAAATAGGAGATTAAAAGGGAACAAAATATTTACATTTATGGGAAAAAATATTTACATTTAGGAGTAAAAAATGTTAATTCACCTTTGATTGTTTACATATTAGGTTGGATACAGACTAAATTTAACAAGAAACTTATTTTATTTTATTTTATTATTTTATTTTTGTGGCTGGCTGGCAAGAAGCTACTATTAAAAAAATATATATCCAGCATTGTTAGTTCCGCCTTCAGAATCACATATCACCTTCCAGATGCTGATTCCACAAAAAATTTTTCCAATGAAAAATAGATAAGTGGGTGTTTGAAATTTTTTGAGGGCATGGAAATGTACAGTGATGAGATTCTAAGAAGGAATGGGCGAAGGGCAAACAGTAGCACAGGGAAAAATGCAGATCTGCATTAGGACCATCACATCTGCTGCTCCATCCCACCGCCTCTAGGTTGCCAATGGACATGACCCCACCATAGAAGGGGCAAAGGATAGGTAACAGGACTTGCCTGATGTGATGGGAACGCCTTTCTTGGGGGTCAAGTAATGCAGTCCCTGGCACACAGCACCCAGTGAAGGTTTGCTTCTCTTCCTGAATGATTTTCAGAGCTTACAATAACTAGATTCCTAATGTATTTTTCCTTCCTTTACAACAATATATATTGTTGAGGAAAGCCTTCAAAACTACACTTGATTTAACTAACTTTAAGTTGAACCTTATAATGGAGAACTCTTGCTCATAAGGTCTGGCCGTGGTACCTTGTTAGAATTTGGCTTTTGTTAAGTCCTTAAGTGTTTCCTTATATCCTGAACTGTGAAGATTACTGCTGTGTTTTATGTTTAATTCATAAATGAAAATTATGTTAATATTAAATTTTATCTCTGAAAGCACTTAATGTTACCCTTAGAAAATTCCAGTTTAAAAATGTATGAAGACTAATGGTAATAAATTCAAGTTACGTATGAGAATTTTAAAAGACACCAATTTGTTATGCATAATTCATAGAGAAGTAAAATTGAGTGTCTTGCATGCTTGGATGTGTCTATGTGAGGGTGTGGCTGCATATTAAAATGTGCAAAACTGTAATTTCCACCAGTGCTGATTTGGGTTTTCAAAAGAAATATATTTAAAGACAGCCTTAAATGTCATTGCATAATCTCACTTTCCTCTTCACTTCTTCTTCTTCTTTTTTTTTTTTTTGTCCTCTTTTGAGACCGGCCGCACTGCACTCAGCCAGTGAGCGCTGTGAGTGCACTGGTCATCCCCATATAGGATCCGAATCCGCGGTGGCAGCGCTGCTGCGCTCCCGAGTGTGCCACGGGCTCGGCCCCCTCTTCACTTCTTATTTCACACATCTTTGAACCCAATGCAAACTAAATATTAAATTTAACTAATTGAGCTAATATGACTAAAGTGGTCTCAGATACCAGGATAAGCAGAGCCTGGGTACTTAGGCAGAGGCAGGCACTGCCCTGCCACAGTTCTGGAACTCAACATGGTTCTTGGTCAGCATCAAACATGAGCATTTTTCAGGGCTGGCCCATGGCTCACCCGGGAGAGTGTGGTGCTGATAACAACAAGGCCACGGGTTCGGATCCTTATATAGGGATGGCCAGTTCGCTCATTTGGGAGAGCCTTGGTGCTGACAACACCAAGTCAAGGGTTAAGATCCCCTTACCGGTCATCTTTTAAAAAAATAAATAAATAAAAATAAAAAAATAATAAATAAATAAATAAATAATGAGCATTTTTCTCTACAAAGAAAAATATAAGACTTGACTACAGTCTTTGACATCAAGGAAGATCTGAATAAATGAGAAACACAGTGTTCCTAAGAAGTCACTTTTTAAGAGTATCAGTTCTTTCTATCTAAAAGTGTAATGAAATACCAATCAGAATCCCAGCAGAATTTCCACTGGAATTGGAAAGCTGCTTCTAAAGTTCATCTGAAAGAGAAAATTGTGAGACTAGCCAAAGTTTTTGATGAATATGAAAATAAGAAGAGTCTTGCCCTGGGCTGGCCTGTGGCTCACTTGGGAGAGTGTGGTGCTCATAATACCAAGGCCAGGGGTTTGGATCCCTATATACAGATGGCTGGTTAGCTCACTTGGGAGACCTTGGTGCTGACAACACCAAGTCAAGGGTTAAGATCCCCTTACCAGTCATCTTTAAAAAAAGAAAAGAAGAGACTTGCCCTACCAGATATCAGAAGTTCCTACAAAACCACAGTAATAAAAGCAAACTGATTCTAGAGCAGGAATAGACAAAAAGACTAATGAAACAGATTTATTATAAAGGTGGCATTTCAAAGTGCTGAGGAAGAGACTACTCAAAAAAGAATTTTAGTTCAATTGGCTATTCATTTAGGAAAATATAAATTAGATCTCTACTTCCCACCACACACAGAAATAAATTCCAGACAGATTTAAAAATTCAAAACCAGAAAAACTCTCCGAGTATCAGAGGAGAGTGTAGAATAGTTTTTTGAAGTAGAGAGAGCTTTTCTTTTTCTGCAAGACAATAAATAAATTCAGAAGACAGAAAGAAAAAGGCTGAATATTTGACCTCATAATATTTTTAACTTTTATATGATTTTATTTAAACAAATATCTGAGAAATGTTAGATTAGGAGAAACTATAAGTGTTCAAAATATAAAAAGAATCCTACAGTCAATATGAAAAAGAAAGAATCCAATAGAAATAGGAGTAAATGATATGAAGACAATTCACACACACACAAAGGCTCATACATAGTATTTTTTAAGCTGACATAAAATTTGCCATTTTAACCATCTCTAAGTGTACAGTTCTGTGTCTTTAAGTACATTTGCATTGTTGTGCAGACATCACCACCACCCATCTCCAGAACTCTTTCATCTTTCCCAATGAAGCTCTGTAACACTGACTCCATTCCTGCCTCCCCTCACCCCTGGCAACCACCATTCCACTCTCTGTCTCTATGAATTTCACCACTCTAGGTGCCTCATATAAGTGAAATCATAGATTATCTGTCCTTTTATGTCTCCACTGTTTGATTTAATGTATGTCTTCCAGGTTCACCCATGTTGTAGCACACATCAGAATTTTCTTCCTTTTTAAGCCTGAATAATTTTTCATTTATGTATTACAACCTTTTGTTTATCCATTCATCTGTTGATGGACATTCAAGTTGCTTTCATGTCCAGGGCCAAAGAGCCCGGTCATAGCCTGCCCAGGGTCATGAAGCCCTGCTAATAGCCTTCTCGCTCTAAAGATATAAATGCTGTGACCTTTCCGCCATTTTCTCCTTCTTACTGCTTGCACAGCCCTAGGCATAGATCGCCGCTGCTTTGCTTTAGATAGCTGAGAAATGTTCCATTTCCCGGAATGATTTACCCTGTGCTTTTTCTCAGAAAACATCTGCATACTTCCTTATCTGCTGATTCCCTCCTGCTGTCTACATAAGCTGTGACCTTCTGGCTAATAAACGAGACTTGATCAGAATACTGTCTTGCCTCCATTTCTCGTGTCTCTTGTCTCATTAAATTCCCACTCCCCCCTCCAGGGTCCTCGTTGAATATCCCACGGGTCAGGACACTTTCATCTTTTGTCTATTGTGAATAATGCTGCTATGAACATGGGTGTGCAAATATCTGTTTGCATCCCTGCTGTCATTTCTTCTGGGCATATACCCCCAGGGCATACTATACACTTGCAAAGTGGAAGTGCAAATTGGAGTGATCATTTTAGAAGGTAATTTGGTAATTCTTATCAAAATTTAAAATTTACATATCATTTGTGATGATTAATTTTATGTGTCAGCTTGGCTGTTCCACCTCCATACGTGGGTGGACTGCATCCAATCACTTGAAGGCCCGACAGCATAAAAGACTGACTTCCCTTGAACAAGAGGGAATTCTGCAGCAGATTCAACCTTCAGACTTGAAGTTTTCCTGACGGCCTTTGGACTCAGACTGTGTATTTTGTCAGCCTCCATAACTGTGTGGGCCAATTCCCTATAATAACTTTCTATACACATGTACATCCTATTGGTTCTGCTTCTCTGGAGAACCTTGACAAATCCATACTTTGACTTAATGTATTTTTTAAGAACTACTCATAAGAAAATTATAATTGCATAAGGATATATGTACAAGAACATTTAATGTGATATAATTTGTAATAGTGTCCAAATATCCAACAACAGATTATAGTACATCATCGTTGATCTATATTATGGAACAGCAGTTCTATGTTGACATAGAACAAGATGCAGAACAGATGGTTAGGTAAGAAATGCCTGTTGCAAGGTAATATGCATAATATAATTCCATTCTCATAAATATATTTGTATGAGCATAAAATAAGACCATTTTTGTGTCTGTAGTGTAGGAGAAGCTCTGTAAGGCCACTACTAAATTGTTAACCACAGCTATTCCCAGGGAGTAGGATTTGAGGAGAGGGAGCCATGGATAGGAAGGGAATTTAAACTTTTAAATGTATTTATGTCTATATAATTTGAATTTATTAAAACAAGCATATAATAACTTTGTTAAGGTTTTGTAACCAATGGCAGAAAAAAAAAAAATTCAGGTCAGAACCAGTTTTTTTCAATTTAGAGCTGAGCTAGAGATTCTCAAAAAAAATGTCAAGAGACCAGGGTTTCCATTTGAGGGTGAATTGGGCACACCTCTCAGTGGGTGTGAAGGTTCTGAACAAGACTGGAGTTTGGACCTTTTCTGGGGGTAATTTCCACACCTCCCACCCCCAACCATAAATCAGAGTAGTGGACGTTGTGACAAGCAGGATCCCCAGCGCAGAACCCTGAACAGAGTTTCAGGTGATGTGAAGCTACATATTCCAGCAGCATTGCCAACCTATTGATAAGTTGTGAAGTTTCTGAAAAACATTGTACAGTCAACTCTTGATGATCTATGCCTTTGCAGTATGTCACAAAAACGGTTTGTAATTAAATGCAACATGCTCTTTGCATTTGAATGTGGACATCTCATCTGTCTGCTCTGTCACAGTTCCTTTTGGGTCAAAGTTCTAGGAAGGATATTTTATATCCTCATGGGAACCCTGGGGCCAAGTACAATCTACAACCAAATAACCCTGTAAGTCTGAATGTGTACTAGAACCTATGCAGATTCACAGTAGATGCTGTACCCATCATTTATAGTCTTCTCTTCATATTAAATACCTACTGTTAACTTCATTAATTTCTTTCTAAAATGATTTCCAGAGTCCTCACCATTCTGGCTGCCCTCCTATCAATTTATCCAGATACCAAGTACTTTCTAAAGGAATTTAGTTATATTGGGAATTTAGATACATCCTACAAGCTCAAGAAAATAAGAAGTTTGTAACATGAGTTCAATAAAAGTTAACCAAATGAATAATTAATCTGAATGATAATAATGACAGCAACAATAGTATATCGTATAACTTCGTATAATGTATGCTATACGAAGTTATTACGGCCTTGGTGTTATCAGCACCGCACTCTCCCGAGTGAGCCACGGGCCGGCCCCTAGGAAGGGATCTTTCATATCTATAAAGATGGTGTGAAGGCTGAGTTGAGCATTCAGGCAGACGAGGGCCACTTGAGAAGAATCAGTTCCAATCTCTTATTGTGCTGTGTTCTCTCTCCCTTCTTCACCCTTCCTGAAGTCCCTCCAAGAAAAAGTTTCTCTCACAGAAGACTACAGCCTCCACTTAGATTGATAAAAAAGATGTGAAAGGGCTTAACATGGCTGAGGAAGAAAAGATAAGGCATTTAAACCTCCAAAGATTTTCTTTTTTTAAATTTCCATCTGTAAGATGTAGGGAAGATACAAATTGGGGTCCTTTTTTACTTAGTTCGGGACTTCTTGCTGATTTAGCCCCAGCTCTTCCAGAAAGCACATGAAATCAAATAATCAGCAACCCAATATGCTTGACTACCCAGCTCTTTCCCTATGTTGCATGAAAAATGATTTATCAGTAGGAGGTTCCTAGATAAGACAATGGTTTAGTTGTCAGTTATGGAGAGTCAGTTTATTCATTCAACATATGGATGTTAGGACAGCCCATGTCCCTGGACAAGGTGCTAGAGATACATCTTGGAGCTTACATTCTACTGAAGAGGCAGGCAATGGGTAAATTAAAAACATATTAAAAATATTATAAATGAATATATAATTTCAGGAAGTAGTGTTATGAAGAAAACTAAAGGAGGGTAAGAGCTAGAAAATGGAGCAGAGTTGTTTTGGATAGGATATTTAGGGAATGCTGCTCTGGGGCAATGTTATTTCAGAAGAGACGGAGCCGTTGAAGGTCTGGGGAAAGGGCATCCTGGTCAGAGGACACAGCAAGTGCAAAGGCCCTGAGGCAGAGAGGAGCTGGTGTTAGTCAAGGGAGTAAAGAAAGGCTGATTTAGGCTCGCCAGTAGCTTACTTGGTAGAGCATGGTGCTGTTAACACCAAGGTCAAGGGTTCAGATCCCCTCACTAGCCAGATGCCCCCACACCCCAAGAAAAGGCTAATTAGGTTTAGGGAAAGGCAAAGGAATTTAAGGGGAAAGCTGTAGGTAGAAATCAGGTCGTAAATAAAGTTTGGGCTTTATTCTGGGGGGGATGGGAGGGCATTAATGAGTTTGATTATGGAATCAATATGCTCTGGTTTGTACTTTCAAAAGCTGACTTTGGCTGCTGGAACAAATTGCCACAACCTTAGTGGCTTATAGCAACACACATTTCTTATCTTACAGTTCTGGAAGTCAGAAATCTGAGATGGTTCTCATTAGGCCAAAATCAAGGTGTCAGCAGAACTGCGTTCCTTCTGGTGGCTCTAGAAGAGCCTAGACTCCATTTTCTTGCTTTTTCTGGGATCCAGAGGCTGCCTGCATTCCCTGGCTCAGGCCCCCCTTCCCACAACTGCATCACTCTGTCCTCTGTTTCTGTCTCCACATCTCTGCCTCTGATCCTTCTGTCTCCCTGTTGCACTTATAAAGCCATTGGACTGCATGGGTAATCCAGGATACTCTCCCCATCTCAAAATTCTTAGTTTATTCACATCTGCAAAATCTCTTTGGCCATGTAAGGTAACGTATTTACAGGTTCGGGGGATTATGATGTGGACACTTGGGGCCATCATTCTGCTGATCACGCAGGGCAAGAATGGAAGCCTGAGACTAAGCAGGAGATCACAACCACGGCGGTAGCCACGTGAGAGGTGAGGTGGCTTGGACCTCAGAGCATGCAGTGGAAGTGGAAGTGCTCGCCTTCAGGGCATGTTTTGAATAGTTTTTCTCCTCAGGGCTCAGATCCTCTTGAGTTCCTTTAATCTTCACTTGTAGGGCGGGATTGGCCTGGAGGAGTTTTTGCCCCAGCAGAGAAAAGACTCAAATCGAAAGCTTCAGTTCCTGCCAGGTCTAATTTATGAGCACGTCTTTTGGCAAAGAAAATAAAGAGAATGAAATTTTATTTCCAGAAAGTTGTAAAGCAGTAGACAGTAAAATTCAACTCTCAAACAACAGAATTGAATAATGTATCCTCTTTAGGATTTAACGACCCTGTGCCTAAAATGGCTCATTGGGGGCAAATTAAAGAGTTCAGTAACTATTCATCTATTTGGGGATTCACAGGACACAGATATTTTTATTGCATCCTGGAAAAAAAAAATTGAGGGTCCTCTCCCTTCACTAATTTTGCCCACATATACTCACTCTTATTTCTAGGCCTTTCCTTGGGTTTTTTCTCCCACCAGGAGTACCCTCAATTTGTTCTGTCTAAATTTAAAATCACACCTCTTCTATGAAGCCTCCTGAGGTTTTTCTAGTTCACATTGATGGCTATCTTCTTTGAATTCCTACCTCATAGTCACTAAAAGCTTCCATTCATTGTTTACTTGCTATGTTTGCTGTAGGCAACTTAAGTACACTACCTAATTTGATTCTTTTTTTTTTTTTTTTTATAAGATGACCGGTAAGGGGATCTCAACCCTTGGCCTGGTGTTGTCAGCACCACGCTCAGCCAGTGAGCAAACCGGCCATCCCTATATGGGATCCGAACCCGTGGCCTTGGTGTTATTTGCACCGCACTCTACCGAGTGAGCCACGGGCCGGCCCTACCTAATTTGATTCTTTAAAAACCCTGCAAAAGTAGAATCATCTCCATGTTAGGTATGAGAAAACTGCATTGGACACAGATTAAGCAACTAGCTAGAAAGCTGCATGGCTAGAGTTTGAACTTAGTATTATCTGACTAAATTTTAACCTTCCATAAAAAAGATTAGTTAAGTTACCTCAATTCGTGGTATAGTTTTTGTCCCAACATCTTATTAGGAAAGTTTCAAGTATACAGAAAAGTTGAAAAATTCAATAAAGAACACCCGTGTACCCACTAGCTAGATTCTATAATTTATGTTTTCACTACTCATGCTTTATTTCTTATCTTTCTATTCATCTACTCATTTTTCCATCCATCCATCAATTCATTTTATTTTTTTCATTTATTTCAAAGTAAGTTGCAGGCATCAGTACACTTCCCCCTAATACTTCAGCATGTATGTTATTAATTAGAGTTCAGTATTTGTTTATAGTTCTATTTTTTTTCTTTGGAGGTAAAATTTGCATCTGATGAAACCTGCAAATCTCAAGCATCCTGTTTGAGGAGATGCACCTGTGTACCCCAAATCCCCAACAAGATGTAGAAAATCATCATCGCCCCAGAGGGTCTCCTTATGCCCCTTCCCACTTGATCCTTGCCCCCACCGCTAGTGGCTTTACATTTTCCACCAAAGATTAGTTTGGCCTGTTCTAGAACTTCATATAAATGGAATCATACAGTATGTACTCTCCTTTCACTCAGAGTAATGTTTTTGATTTTTTTTTTTGGCAGTTGGCCAGCATTGGCATCCGAACCCTTGACCTGGGTGTTATCTGCACAATGCTCTAACCAGCCAGCCCAGAGTAATGTTTTTGAGATCCATCCATGCTATTGCGTGAACCAGTTGTTCATTCCTTTTTATTGCTGAGTGGGAATCTAATGTATGAATATACCACAATTTGTTTATCCATTCTCCTGTTGATGGATATCTGGGCTGTTTCCAGTTTTTCGGTGATTTTTGGTTTGTTTTGTTTTGTTTTTTGGCTATTAGGAATAGAGCTGCAATGAACATTTTGGTACAAAGGGTTTATTTGTGGATGTGTTTTTATTTTTCTCAGATAAACATGGTAGAATTTTTTTTTTTTTTTTTTTTTAAAGATGACCGGTAAGGGGATCTTAACCCTTGACTTGGTGTTGTCAGCACCACGCTCAGCCAGTGAGCTAACCGGCCATCCCTATATGGGATCCGAACCCGGGGCCTTGGTGTTATCAGCACCGCACTCTCCCGAGTGAGCCACAGGCCGGCCCAAACATGGTAGAATTTTGAGCTACTGGGTTTCTTATAATTATGGACTAAATTGTACATGTGTATTTTTAGAAAGTTAAAAATTTTGGCTACTATTAATAGGAAAATTATTTGTTACAACCAGTAAACCAAGAAAGACTAGCTCGTTCAAAGAATGCACACACATGTGTTGCATTCCTATTATGGATCAGGCAGTCTTGAGAACAGCCTGAGTGTACAATGGCGAGATTACACCCTCCTGGCTAGAAGGGAGGGACTTGTCTGCTTTTCATACCTCTTCGTCCTCAGAGCTTGTGGCGGCACCAGCACATTATAGACATTCAATAAATATTTGTCAAGTGAATTAAAGGAAAGATTTGTGTACCAGTTACTCAAGCAGGCCTGGAAGAGACATGACCTTAATGACATATTTTAGAAACACCTGCCCAAACTTGCTTTTAGATCTTTTGGGCTCTGGAAAAATGACTGAGAGATTAGGCTCCCGATCTAACCATTCTAGATGTTTTAAGAATTGATAGAGCAATTTGGCGGTACCTACTAAATTAAAATGTGGCAGTTCTCATGTCCCAGGAATGCCATTTTTCTTCTTCCAATCCAGGAGCATGGGATGTCTTTCCATCTTCTTGTATCCTCTCTAATTTCTCTCAGGAGTGGTTTATAGTTCTCGTTATAGAGATTTTTCACGTCCTTAGTTAGTTCAATTCCTAGGTATTTTATTTTTTTGGCGACTATTGTGAATGGGCAGGCTTGCCATTTTTCAATATCTGTCTTAAAGAGGCACAGGAGAGCCCAAGGAAGCAGAGACAAAGGTGTTAATGGCAGAATTGTTTATAATGGTGAAAACTGAAAACAGCCCAAATCTCTCTCGCTAGGGGACTGACAAAATTAATGTCATCAACTTCTGCTTTGAGGCCTAAGACCTCCTTTACATTTACTATACCTTTAATGTTTGGGGGCCCTCAGGCAAAAAAACCCATGAAAATAAAAATGTGTACTCTCATTCTCAAGGACATTCCACCAAGGACTGTGAGTACCTTTTCATAAATAAAGACATTGTGACAAACAGAACATATTATGTAAAATTTGTGGGAGAAATCTTGGTTTAAAAATTATGCCACCTAACAGACACACATGCACAGTTGGAAATGGAGGACGAAGATACAATTGATGTGTTCCAGCAGCAGACAAGAGATGTCTACTAGAAAGGGAACCTGCTGCTTTACTCAGAACTCTCTTCTTGCAGAGCCAGAATATATTCTCAATTAGAAAACTGCAGTTTGGGGGCCGGCCCGTGGCTCACTGGGAGAGTGCGGTGCTGATAACACCAAGGCCACAGGTTCGGATCCTATATAGGGATGGCTGAGCGTGGTGCTGACAACCCCAAGCCAAGGGTTAAGATCCCCTTACCGGTCATCTTTTTAAAAAAAAAAAAGAAAACTGCAGTTTGTGGGGCTGGCCCGGTGGCGCACTGCTACAGTGCGCCGCTTGGGAGTGTGGCGGTGCTCCCGCTTGGGAGTGTGTTCGGATCCCACATACAGACTGGTTCCTGCTCACTGGCTGAGCGAGGTGCGGGTGTGACACCAAGGGTTGCGATCCGTTGCCGGACACGAAAAAAGAGACAAAAAAAAAAGAAAACTGCAGTTTGGTTCCATCATATCCTGACTACTACAGAATAATTTTCACTGTTCTTTCATTTTCCCCTTCCCTGTTCCTTATTGTACATAAAGTCACTGGTGTATGTACACAAACATATTGCATTTTTTTTTTTAACTAAATGGCCAATGGTATGTTTTGATTGACATCAAGTGGAGATGGGATGGAGAAAAATACTGGTTCTGTGAAAAAACCCTTCTCCATTAGTGGCATGCTCATTCAGCTCTTATCTTTACATTCCAGTAAGTTATTTTGCTCTCACCGTTTTAACAACAACAACAAGAACAAAAAACCCCATAAAAATCCTTGCATACCTTGTTCGATTGGAAAATTTTAATGTTTTTCTTTTATCATTGCAAAATCAAGGACAATTTCATAACGTTTTTGTATGTAGCTGTTACATGTAGGGCAATCTGTCTTTAAGTAGGGGTAAATTACTCTTAAAAAAAAGTGAATCCTAGATAGTTTTCCCTTCAAGTCAAGCATCTTGTTGTTTAAGTAAACTTCTTGTTTAAAATGAAAATAAATAAATAAATAAATAAATAAATAAATAAAATAAAAATTATGCCACATAAACGGTTAAATCTCACTACTAAAAAAACAGTTGCCCTGTGAGTGTACTTAATGTCACTTAACCGTACACTAAAAATGGTAAATTTTACGTTATATATATTTTACTACAATTAAAAACACAATCAGTTGCCCTGCCAATTCATCCTACCTGGAGCGAACTGAGGTGACCCGACTGGGTCACCTCTGCCCCAGGAAAGATTACAAAAAGCACGAGATACCTCCTACCTTTGATGAGACTCTTTATTGCAGATAACACCCTCCTTCCATTGTCAGAAATCTTCATAGCAGCATTCTTTGCTCATAATAGTAAAAAACTAGAAACAACCCAGATATCCATCCACAAATAAGTTGTGGTCTATCCAACCAATGGCATATTAAACAGTACTTAAAAATTAATGAACCACAGTCACACACAACAGGGATGAACCTAAGAAACAATTCTGTGTTGAGTGAAAAAATATTGACAAAAGATGCTTCCACCCCCCACCCCCACCCATCCAATCACCCTCTGTCTTTCTTTGCTCTGCGCTGTGTCCCAAGATGCTGAATCCAGTGCCCGCTGGCACTGGGGCCAGAGTCCTGGGATCCCAGCAGGACATCCCAGGGCAGAAGAAAGAAGTTGGCATATCTCTTTCTTGCTCCCCTTTGCTCTGGATCTATGCTCTGGCAGTGACTACAATCTGCTCTACAACTGCAGCTCTCATGTGGCAGCTCGTCATCTGGTGATCCACCTCTCACTGGCACCTGCTGGCAGGTTTGCTCCATCAGACTTAGGATGGTCATCGCTTTCCACTGCTGCTAGTCCCCGGAAGCCCCAATGTCCCTTTCTGGTTCCCTCAATTTTGGCCACAGCTTGTAGTTCCTTCAGCCAATCTCTTCATTTAAACTCTAAGAATGGACTTTTGTTTTCTGGAGCATTCCGGCTGACACAATCTATAATAATAGTATGGTCCCATTTTTACAAAACTCAAAACCAAGGAGACAAAACCATATGGTGTAAGGAAATTCTACATGTCTAGTAGAACTATTTCTAGAAAGCAAAGCAAGAGTCTGATAACTACAAAGTTCAGGCCAGTGGGTGCCTTGGGCCCAGAAGGGGAATAAGACTGAAGGGCAGTTTCAACAATGTTGATGCTGTTCTCGGTCGTAAGTTGGAAAATGGGTTCCAGGGAATTCGTTTGAATTTTGAGCTTCATAACTTATGTCTACATGATATATACTCTTTTATGTAAGTGAAATTTAAAAGTTAAAGTATGAGGGGGTAGTTCTGCTAAAGTATAAGAAAAAGAAAAAACTCTCACAAGCAGAGAACTGAAATGGATGTCATAACATAACATTATGCAGGAAGGTATTTGGTAAAGCTCATGGGCAGAAGAAAAATACCTTGGCAAATCTCTAGGTTTTTTGATTTCCTGAAATATTCAACTCAGTGCTTTTTTAAAAAAAAAGTCAGGTTTATTGAAGTATAATTTACATACAATAAAATTCACCCTTTTCAGTGAACATTTTGATGAATTTTGACAAACGCGTATAGCCATGTCATCACAAGCAAGATATAGAATATTTCAATCACCCCTAAAAAGTCACCTCATACTACTTTGTAGTCAACCCCTCTTCCCAACCCTGGCTCCTGACAACCACTGATCTGTCCTCTGGTCCTGCAGTTTGTCTTTATAAAAATGTCATATATGTGGGATCATTAAGTACACAGCCCATTGCGTCTGTCTTCCTTCACTCAGAGTACTGCTTCTGAGACTCATCCTGGTGTTGTGTGTGTCATCAGTTCATCCTTTTTATTGCTGAGTAGTATGGCCTTATATTGCTTATCCTTTCACCAGTATATTTTTATTCTTTTTTTTTTTTGGTGGCTGGCCAGTATAGGTATCGAACCCTGGACCTTGGTGTTATCAGCACCACACTCTACTGAGCTAATCAACTGAGCTAACTGACCAGTGCCCATTTACCATTGAATGACATTTTGGTTGTTTCTGACTTTTGATGATTTCATGACTAAAACCCTTATAAATATTCATATATGGGGTTTTTTTTATTTATTATTTTTTATTCCTATATTTATCATTACACAATGTAATCATTTTAGGGGGCCATTTACCAATTTCCCATTAATCCACCTTCCCCCTCCCCCTTTACCACTTCTGGTGGCCTCAGTTCTATTCTCTCCTTTTGAAAGTTCAATGAATTATTGTTATCGTTGTATTTTTCTTTTTTCGTTTATCTGTTTATTTAAAAATATTTTCACCTCCTACTTATGAATGAGCACATGCAGCATTTCTCTCTCTGTACTTGGCTTATTTCACTTAATATAATTTTCTCCAAGTTTATCCAAGTTGCTGCAAATAGCAGAATTTCATTCCTTTTTATGGCAGAGTAGTATTCTATTGTGTGTATATACCACGTTTTCCTTATCCAGTCATCCGTTGATGGACATTTAGGTTGGTTCCAACTCTTGGCTATTGTAAACAGAGCTGCAATAAACATGGGAGTGCAGGTATCCCTGACATGATGATTTCTATTCCTTTGGGTATATACCCAGCAGTGGGATTGCTGCACTGTATGGAAGATCTATCTGTAGTTGTTTAAGGAAACTCCATACTGTTTTCCACAATGGTCACACTAATTTACAGTCCCACCAAAAGTGTAGAAGAGTCCCCTTTGTCCACATCCTCGCCAGCATTTGTTATTCTCTGTCTTTTTGATAATGGTCGGCCTAACTGGGGTGAAATGATATCTCAGTTTGGTTTTGATTTGCATTTCCCTGATGCCGAGTGATGTTGAACACTTCTTCATGTGAAATGCCTATTTTGAGAAATGCCTATTCAGCTCCTTTGCCCAATCTTTAATTGGATTACTTTTTTTTTTTTTTTTACTGTTAAATTGTTTGAGTTCCTTGTATATTCTGGATATTAATTCTTTGTCAGATGCATAGTTTGTGAATATATTCTCCCATTCTGTAGGTTGTCTTTCTGCTCTGTTAATTGTTTCTTTTGCAATGCAGAAGCTTTTCAGTTTGATATAATCAAGATTTTTTTCTTCTGCTGCCTGTGCTTTCGGGGTCTTATTCATAATGTCTATGCCCAGTACTACTTCCTGAAGTATTTCCCGTATGTTTTCTTTTGTAGTTTTATAGTTTTCAGTCTTATATATGTCTTTAATCCATTTTGAGTTGATTTCGGATATGGCAAGATGTATGGGTCTTGTTTCATTCTTTTACATATGGATGTCCAATTTTTGCAACACCATTTCTTCAGGAGGCAGTCTATTCCCCATTGTATGTTCTTGGTGCCTTCGTCAAAGATCAGTAGGCTGTAGGTATATGGGCTGATGTCTGGGTTCTCTATGCTTTTCTATTGGTTCGTGTGTCTGTTTTTATGGGTTACTATAGCTTTGTAGTATAATTTGAAGTCAGGTAGTGTAATGCCTCTGGCTGTATTGTTTTTTGTTTGTTTGTTTGTTTGTTTTCTCCTCAGGGTTGCTTTGGCTATTCGGGATATTTTGTTGTTCCTTATGAGTGTTAGGTTTGTTTTTTCTATTTCTGTGAAGAATGTCATTGGTATTTTGATGGGGAGTGCATTTAACCTGTAATCACTTTGGGTAGTATGGACATTCTCACAATGTGAATTCTTCCAATCCAAGAGCATGGAATGTATTTCCATCTTTTTGTGTTCTCTTTAATTTCTTTCAGCAGTGAGAGGCATTTCTGTACAAATTGAGTGAATTCCTCTTTTTTGGAGGTCCCCAAAATATCTTGGTTCTTGAGCCTGTCAGTAGGGACATTCTTTACTTAGCAAAGGGCCAGGAACTCTGTAATTGTATAGGCATGGTATCAAGTCAGTCTTTTAATGGGGCTTTTATTAGATATAGAAAAAGTCAACCTCAATTCTTTAAAGCAGTCTGGTCATATCTGGAAATATGACACTCCAATCAAAGTCTTGGTGAAATAACCAGTGTTTCCAATTTTATCCAAGATGTTGTAAAGCTATAAATAGCCCAGAAAAAAATTTTTTTTCTTAAGTCTGTTAGAGTCTTTATATTCTTTCCATGAACCTCCATGAAGACACCCCATCCTAGGATTTGCAGAGAGAGTTTCAGAGGCTAGGAAGTCCAATATCCAGGGAATATATCTGGTGAGGGTCTTGTTTGTGGCAACAGTGATGGCAGAGTATCACATCACAAAAATGGCAGAGCAGAGAGACCATATATGGGTTTTTGTTAGAAGATATATTTTCACATTTTCCCATCTCGGAATGAAATATGGGTCCTATTTTAGATAGGAAATACAGGTCGATCTATATTTTATATAGGAAATACAGGTCAACTACAGGTGGGTCCTACAATGTGCTGGTGGTCCCCAAGACATCCCTCAGGCTTAATGATTTGCTAGAAGGACTCACAGGATTCAGAAAAGCTGTTAAACTCATGATTATGGTTATCATGGTGAAAAACACAGATCAAAATCAGCAAAGAGAAAAGTCTCATGAGATGGAGTCTGGGAGAAACCAGACACAAGTTTCCAGTTTTCTTCTACCAGTGGACTCTCACAGACAGCCTTCCCAGTGTTGCCAACCGTGAAAGCTTATCTGAGCTTTGATGTCCAAGATTTTCACTGGGTGCAGTCATGTAGGCAAGCAGCACCCGTGTGACTGACTTCAGCTTCTCGGATTCCAGCCCCCAAGAGGCATACAAGGACACTCTTATCAGGCAAGAGACTCCAGGGACTTCTCCCAGAAGTTGGACCAAGGGCCAGCCCTGAAGACCTTGAGGATATGTAAGATATGAGCAACTCAGGCCTGCAGAGTTAATACTGTCCTGCATATAAAGTGTGTGCTTAAGTTCACAAGAAACTGCCCAACTGTTTTCCAAAGTGGCTGTACTATTTTGTGTTCCCACCATCAATACATGAAAGTTGCATTTGCTCTATATCTTTGCTAGCACTTAGTTTTGTTGTTGCTATTTTTGTTGTTTTAAATTTCAGCCACATTGGGCCGGCCCGTGGCTCACTCGGGAGAGTGCGATGCTGATAACACCAAGGCCCCGCGTTTGGATCCCATATAGGGATGGCCGGTTCGCTTACTGGGTGAGCGTGGTGCTGACAACACCAAGTCAAAGGTTAAGATCCCCTTACCGGTCATCTTTTAAAAAAAATAAATAAAAATAAATAAATAAATAAATAAATTTCAGCCACAATAATACGGGTGTAGTGGTATCCCATTGTGGCTTTAGTTTATATTTTCCTAATGATTAATGACGTTGAACTTTTTTTTATGAACTTCTTTGTCCTTCTTGGTGACGTATCTATTCATTCTTTTGCACATTTTAAAAACTGGTTGTTTGTTTACTTATTATTCTTTATATATTCAAGTTATAAGTCTGTCAGACATGTGTTTCACAGATATTTTCTATCAGTTGCTTGTCTTTTTATTTGCTTAGCAGTGTCTTTCAAAGAGCATAGCTTTTTAACTTTGATGAAGTCTGAGACAAACAGACTTCAAGACGTTTCTAGTGACCAGCCTCTTGGTATCTGTGCCCTTGTGTAATCCCCTGTCCTTGAGTGTGGGCAGGATCTGTGACTTGCTTCTAACCAGTAGAATACAGCAAGGTGATGGGATGTCACTGGTGATTAAGTTACATAAGACTGTAACTTCCATCTTGCTGGCAGTCTCTCTCTCTCTATTGCCTTCTCGGCTTACACAGTTTGATGAAGCGAGCGGATATATTTGAGAGGCCCATGTGTTAAGGAACTGAGAACAGCCTCTGCCAATAGCCAGCTAGGAACTGAGATCTTCAGGCTAAAAGCCTTCTAGGCACTGGATTCTGGCAAAAACCACATTGGCCAAGAATGGATTGTACCTCAGTTGTGTCTTCAGATGAAACCCAAACCCTGCCCAATACTTTGATTGCAGCCTTGAAAGAGACTCTGAGATAGAGGACTACTAAATCATACCTGGATTTCTGGTCCACAGACACTGTGAGATAATCAACATGCATTGTTTTAAGCCACTAAATTTAGTCATAATTTGTTATGCAGCAATAAAAAACTAATAAAAAATCTAAGGCCAACCTGTGGCTCACTCGGTAGAGTGCGGTGCTGATAACACCAAGGCCACGGGTTCGGATCCTATATAGGGATGGCCGGTTTGCTCACTAGCTGAGCGTGGTGCTGACAACACCAAGCCAAGGGTTGAGATCCCCTTACCGGTCATCTTTAAAAAAAAAAAAAAAAAAAATCTAATTTTCAAGTTTTTTTTTTTTTTTTCCTTTTTGTCTTTTTTTGTGTGTCCGGCAACGGATCGCAACCCTCAGTATCGCGCCCGTACCGGACCGGGACCGGCAACGGGATCGCAACCCTCGGTGTTGCTCCCACATCTCGCTCAGCCAGTGAGCGGGAACTGGCCTGTATGTGGGATCCGAACCCTTGGTGGGAGCGCCACCGCGCTCCCAAGCGGCGCACTGTAGCAGTGCGCCACCGGGCCGGCCCCTAATTTTTCAAGTTTTTACTCTATGGATCATACTTTTGGTTTTATATCTAGGAAATCTTTGCCTAACTGAAGAAGACAAACAAACTTTCTCCTAGAAGTTGTATTGTTTTAGGTTCTACATTTAGGTCTATTATCCATTTTGTATTAGTTTTTGTATATGGTGTGAGGTAAGGGTCACAATTAAACTTTTAGCATAGGGATGTCCAATTGTTGCAGTACCATTTTTGAAAAGACTTTATTAAATTTCCTTTGCAACTTTGTCAAAAATCAATCAGCCATATTTGTATGAGTCTGTTTCTGGACTCTTTGTTCTGTTTTACTGCTCTATGTGTCTATCCTTTCACCAATACCACACTGTCTCAATTCCTCTTTCTTACTATAGGAAATCTTGAAATCAGGTAATGTGAGTTCTCCAACTTTGTTCTTCTTCAAAACTGTTTTGGTTATTTTATTTTTCCTTTGTTTTTACATATAAATTTTAGAATTAATTTGTCAATGTCTACAAAAATTGCACTGGGATTTTGATTAAGAAGACTTGGGTCTTGTTGGAAAAAGGTAGTTATCCCAGATTTTGGCAAGTGTTTAATATACCATCCTATGAAGTATTAAATAACAGCTTAAAAATGAAAAATATGGTAGATCTACTAAAACAAAAAGATTTTCAAAATATAAAAAAAATTCTTTTATAGTGTTGATGGAAACAAGCAAATTACAGCATGATTTAATTTATGTTAAACAACAACAACAACAAGTAATCACACTTGACATCACCCAAAATTGTTCAAACGATATTGTGTGCCTCCTGATATAAAGCAATGAAAACTAAATGGTATCACCTATGAGTTATTATTGTCCAAAATGTTTGACTTACATCTAATCATGAGGAATAATTAAACAAATCCAGAATATGGAACATTTTAAAAGACAAATTTCCTGGACTTTTGCAAAAAGTCAATGTCTAGAAAAAGGAGGGCGAGGCTAGGTGGGAGAAGGAATACTTCCAAAGACCAAAGAGAGAAAACAAAATGTAATGCATGAAACTTGATTGGGTCCTGGATTAAAAAAGAAATTGCTATGCTTGACTATTCTAGACAATGGGGAAATTTGAATATATACTGATGGCATAGTTGATAATACTAAAAGATTATTATTCATTTTCTTGGATGTGGTTATGGTAATGTGATTATGTAGGGCAATGTCCTTATTCTCAGTAGGTACATGTGGAAGTATTTGATGTGAAATGTCATGATGTGTACAGGTAAATTTCAAGTGGTCCAATAAAGTAAAAAATACATTTTATATATATATAAGCAAACGTGGCAAAAAGCTAACAATTGGTGAAGTACATAAGGATATATAAGATTTCTTCATACCATTCTTTCAACTTTTCTATAGGCTTAAGAGTATTAAATATAAAAAGTTGAGGGGGAAAAAGGCAAAATAATAACAAGAAGAAGAATCTTGCTTGGTTAATAAAATACTGTTATGCTCATGCTTTGACAATGCTAAACTTGGCATTGCATTTATTTGGAATCTCAAAGTAAACATTTTTAAAATGTTGATACTTTTTGCTGAAGTATCTAAATTTAGATACAGGGCAGCCATGGAGGAATATTTGCCCCTTGAATCAGAGGTTGAAAAGGTAGAGTTTATTTTGGCAGGGTATGCTTTACCTACTGGCTAGAAGAAAATGTTCTCACTATGCTAATCATATTTGAATTTTACAGAACAACTATTCAGAAGATATATTTGCTGTTTACTTAACAGTTAGGAGGTAGGACAGAAGTTTTCACTCTTCTGGAATAGAGGAGCAAGAGGAGGCCAAAAATATGGGATGATAAGAGAAAGCCATATAGAGAAGGTGAGATATGTGTTTAGTCTTGGGAACATGGAAAGGATGTAATTCTTAAATATTTGTTACGTGTGGAGGAGCAGAAGGCAGAATGGGAATAATATAAATGAAGTTAAAAGAAAGAGCTTGTGAAAAACACAAAGGGTTTTATGGGGGAGGGGCTGTTGAGAGGTTGTTTCAAAAATAATGTATAAGATTATTGCAGAAAAGCACAAAGAAGAAAACAAAGGATAGCATTTAAAAAATGCCACCACACACGTTAGCATTGCCTACACGTGTTTCCAGGCTGTATTCTACATCATTAATAATAGTGAGGACAATGAGTAAATGTTTGCTATCATTTCTTTCTTTCTTTTTTTTTTTTGGTGACTGGCTGGTAAGGGGATCTGAGCCCTTGACTTTGGTGTTATCAACACTGAGCTTTAACTAATAGAGCTAACTGGCCAGCCCTGACAATGAGTAAGTGCTTATTGTGCACTTGCTACATGGCAAGTACTATTTTAAGCAGTCCCCACATTTTCTCAGTTGACATGTGCAACGATTCTGTGAAGTAAGAACTGTCACTCTCCTCTTTTAGTAATAACAGTCACCATATTCAAATGATTTTCCCACACGACTGGTATGAGATGGAGCCCAGAGTCAAACCGACATGTCTGACCACAGAGCCATTTTTATAGGTTGGCTGGTTAGCTCAGTTGGTTAGAGCACAGCGTTATAACACTAAGGTCACGGGTTTGGATCCCCATACCAGCCAGCCATCCCCCACCCCCCCAAAAAAGGTAGTGGTGATGGTTGCACAGCTGTGAATATACTAAAAACCACTACATCTCAATAAAGCTGTGTAAAAAGAAATACTTTTTACAAAAATTCAATACATTGAATTCTGTTTTGTGATCTGCTCCTTATTTGTTTATTTTTGTGATATGCTTTTTAAAAAAGGAGTCAATAAGAGATTAAATTTGATAATGTATATTTATAGCATCAAGATTTTTTCCTACAAAATGGATAAAAGATTTATGATTTTATCACTACTATGGTTTTTTTTTTTTTTTCCTTTTTGTCTTTTTTCGTGACCAGTAACGGGATCGCAACCTGCGGTGTCGTGCCCCTACTGCGACCGGCAACGGGATCGCGACCGGCAACAGGATCGCAACCCTCGGTGTCGTGCCCGCACTGCGCTCAACCAGTGAGCGGACCGGTCTCTATACGGGATCCGAACCCTTCGCCGCCACACTCCCAAGCGCCGCACTCTACCGAGTGCGCCACCAGGCCGGCCCACTACTATGGTTTTTATGTTAGTCCTCTCCCAAACTCATGTGAAATTTAATTGCCATTGTAACAGTATTAAGAGGTGGGACCTTCAAATGGACTAATGCTGTTATCGTGGGAGTAGATTCCTTACAAAAAGATGAGTGCGGCCCCCTATTGCTCTCTCTCTCACCCTCTCTTTGACCTTCTACCACGGGATGATGCAGCAAGAAGGCTGCTGTACACTGGATGCCCCCCAACCTCACTGAAGCTTAATCCCCACTATTAACGGTTGAGGGTGGGAAATCCTATTACAGTCATTGAAAACTGGGGCCTTGAAGAGGTGATTGGATTGTAGGCCTGTGCTTTAGTGAATGGATTAATAATGGTTGTTAGGGGTGTGGTTCTGAGGGCTTTAAAAGGAAAGCACATGAAGAGTCAGTCTCTCTGCTTCCACCATCTTGCCCTGGGTCACTGTCGCCACCACCAGATGTGTTCCCTGGACTTTGGTCTTCCTACCCTCTGAAACAATAAGCGATAAATTTGATTTTCTTACAAATCATCTAGTTCCAGGTACTTTATTATAAGCAACAGAAATGGACTAATACAAAGGCCCTTACCAGGTGCTGGCCCCTCGATCTTGGACTTCTCAGCCTTCAGAACCATGAGAAATAAACTTCTGTTCATTATAAATTACTCAGTCTCAAGTATTCTATTATAACAGCGCAAAATGGACTAAGACAATCACTAATCTTAAATTTGCATGAAATAATTCTCTTCCACCATTTCAAAGAGCTAATCATCTGTATGAGATTAAATCAAAAACACATTCTTTTTTTTTTTTTAAAAGATGACCGGTAAGGGGATCTTAACCCTTGACTTGGTGTTGTCAGCACCACGCTCACCCAGTGAGCAAACCGGCTTTCCCTATATGGGATCCAAACCCGTGGCCTTGGTGTTATCAGCACCGCACTCTCCCGAGTGAGCCACAGGCCGGCCCCAAAAACACATTCTTTGAGCATCTAATTTATTGTCTTATCTTGTTTTCCCATGAAAATCTATGGGTGATTGTTATTGTTTACATTTTTCAGATGAAGTGAAGGATGGTAGTGCGACTAATATGGGCACAGCCATGTGGTGGCTTTGTAACATGTCCACTTGGTAAGCTGAACTGCATCCCCCTCTTCCATGTATATTTTGGTGAGGGAGGGCTATGAAATACATTTTGCACAAGATTCGGAAGGCAAAAGTGGAGCAAGGGGCCGGCCCGGTGGCACACTGCTATAGTGCACTGCTTGGGAAGTGCGGTGGCCCTCCCGCCAAGGGTTCAGATCCCACATACAGACCGGTTCCCGCTCACTGGCTGAGCGAGGCGCGGGAGCAACACCGAGGGCTGCGATCCCGTTGCCGGTCCCATTCCGGTACGGGGGCGACACTGAGGGTTGCGATCCGTTGCCGGACACGGAAAAAGACAAAAAAAAAAAAAGTGGAGCAAGAACCATATTGTGTTTTATAGTCCACTGGCCAGTGTGTCCAGGTGCTGTTGGAGTTCACAAGCTTCATTGCTTATTGGTTGGCTCATGTCTGGCGTGGGCCAGCAGCTGGCTTGGAGCCTCTCTGTAGCTACTCTACCTCTCCCCAGATTTTCCTGAAGCTCCTCTGACTCCTCGGCCAGGTGTGACTTAGCTCTTTGCCAGAGAGTGCTAGCTTCTCCAACAGGGCACCCCCATCCTCAAAGTTGGAGGCAGTGAGAGACTGTCTCAGGCTCCAGTCTGTCTTTTGGGTTCCTGTTGGATCTTGCTCTCCGCCAAGTCACGTCCTTCTTCTCTACCTGTGAACTACCTGTCCTGTGGACTTTAGGCTCCAGCATCATAAAGGAAGACAGCCTTAACAGTGACTGTTTATAACCAGCTTCCATGATTGCATGAGGTCAAATCTGCCATGCACTTATCTAGTGGTCTGCTTTCTGTGGTTGAACCTTAATTATTGATAAAAGCCATAACTTAGTTAAAAATTTTTTTAGGTGGCCAGATGAAAATAACTTTGATCATTCATATTTAAATTGCTTGGAGTCACATCTAAAACCATTTTTTTTTCCTTTTTGTCTTTTTTCGTGTCCGGCAACGGATCGCAACCCTCAGTGTCGCGCCCATACCGGACCGGGACCGGCAATGGGATAAAACCATTTTTTTAATGTGGTTTTTTTTCTGTTTGTTTTTTTGGTGGCTGGCCAGTACAATGATCCAAAGTCTTTATTTTATTTTATTTTTATTTAATTTTTGGTGGCTGGCTGATACAGGGATCTGTGAAGTCTTTTATATTTTTTTAATTTCTTTTTTCTTATTTATTTATTTATTTATTTACTTTTTGCAGGTGATCAGTACAGGGATCAAACCCTGGACTGGCCAGCCCCTTAAACCTATTTTTGAGAATTATCTTATTAAGCTAAGAGGGAAGAGACAGGTATCCTTCCCAGAGTCTGGAATTTTTTTTTTTTTCCTTTTTGCCGGCAACGGATCGCAACCCTCAGTGTCGCGCCCATACCGGACCGGGACCGGCAACAGGATCGCAACCCTCGGTGTTGTGCCCGTACCTCGCTCAGCCAGTGAGCGGGAACCGGTCTGTATGTGGGATCCGAACCCTCGGTGGGAGCGCTGCCGCGCTCCCAAGCAGCACACTGTAGCAATGCGCCACCGGGCCGGCCCTGAGTCTGGAATTTTTGAACCATGAATTCAATTGTTTCATGTAATTTGGCAAGTTATTAATTAAAATCCTGGAGTAGATTATCAAGATCTTAAATATTGCTTCTGGCACTGTATTTATTTCCTACTGCTGCTGTAACAAATTACCACTAGTGGCTTTAAAATAGCACAAGTTTACTATTTTATAAATGTGGAGGTTGGAATTCCAAAATGGGTTTTAGGGGGCCAAAATCAAGGTATCATCAGGGTTGTGCTCCCTCTGGCTCCAGGGGAGAACCTGTTTCTTTGCCTTTTTCAGCCTCTAGAGGCTGCCTGCATTCCTTGGCTTGTGACTCCTTCTGCCAACTTCAAAGCACAGCACTGTGACCTCTGCTTCTATCACCACGTTGCCTCTCTGACTCTTTCTTGCCTCCTTCTTAGAAGGACCTTTGTGATTACACTTGGGCCACCTGGATAACCCAGAACAGTTCCTCCATCTTAAGATCCTTAACTAAATCACATCTACAAAGTCCCTTTTGCCATGTATCATAATATATTCACTAGTTTCAGGGATTAGGTTACGGACATCTTTGGAGAGCCATTATTCTGACTACTGCATACATTGGGCAAGTTTTCCTATATCTCTCTTCTTTTTATTATTATCTTTTATTTTGTTTATAAAAAGATGACCAGTAAGGGGATCTCAACCCTTGGCTTGGTGTTGTCAGCACCACGCTCAACCAGTGAGCTAACTGGCCATCCCTATATAGGATCTGAACCCAGGGCCTTGGTGTTCTCAGCACCACACTCTCCTGAGTGAGCCACGGGCCGGCCCTTATCTTTTATTTTGGCAGCTGGCCGGTATGGGGAACTGAACCCTTGACCTTAGTGTTATAAGGCTGCTCTCTAACCTCTTTTCTTTTAATATACATTTTTATTGAAGTATAACATATGTATAAAAAAGTATGTAAGTCATAAGGATGTGGCCCAGTGAATTTTTCACCAAGAGAATACATCTCAGATTAAGAAACAGAACATAACCAGAACCCCAGAAGTGTCCTTTTGGTCATTATCCCCATCCCAAGAATAACCACTATCCTGACTTCTAATGCCATAGACTAGCCTTACTGTTTCTTGAACTGTATATAAATAGAATCATTCAGTGTGCACTCTTTATGACTGGCTTCTATAGCTCAATTCTTATGTTTGTGAGAGTCATTTATATTACACATTCATTCCCATCTTTTGTATAGTGTACCATTATTATGAATAAGCCCAGTTTATTTATCCATTCTGTGGTTGGCGGGCATTTGGTTGTTTCCAGTTTGGGGATGTTATAGATAGTTCTGCTGGGGACATACTTGTGCATGTCGTCTGGTGAACACCTTATATGCATTTCTGTTGTGTATATACCTGAGAAGTGGAATTGCTGTTTCACAGAATATGCATAGGTTCAACTTTAGTAGGGATTGCCCAACAGCTTTCCACAGTGTTTGTGATAGATTATGACCCAATGAAAAAAAAGGAACCCATGAATCTATACTGATATAAGCAAGCAAACAAATAAAGAAATAAATGTGGGAGAAGTGAAGTTCTCCCTTAAAGTAGAGTGCCCACTAATAAGTGTAGAAGAAATGACAAACACACGCACACCCCAATAAGGCAAATGTGGTAGAATTATTAATAACTGGGGAATTGAGATAAAAGGTACATGGGAGTTCCTTCTGCTGTTTTTGAACTAACTCTCCTGTAAGTTTAAAATTATTTAAAAATGAAAAGTGAAAACAAACAAACAAAAAAACCCAAAAAGCAGTATGATGGCTATAAGTTTAAGAGAGAAAGCAGAGTCTTTGTGATGTAGACCATTCAAATGACAGGGTTTCCCAGAAAAAGAGCAGTCACTTTGCTTAGAATGATGTGTATACCCTTTGTGTGCAAACTGACAAACATATCTCCTGTTATATGAGGTTTGCCTGCCAAGTGAATACATCTCAGTTTAAGAAACAAAACATAACCAGAACTCCAGAAACCCTGTTCCAGTCACCATCCCCATCTCAAGGTAACTGCTATCCTGCTCCACTCTCATCCCTCCCATTCCTGAGCCTGCCTCCATCTCTGTCCCCCACCTTCCTGTTACTCCACTCTTCTTCCCTCATCCCATGCCCCAGGAATTGGTGATGGGGTGAAGTTCAGTACTGGAATGAGGCTTAGGGATCACATGAATATATCTAGTTCTTACATGGTAAATTTTTAAAATGATGAAACTATAATGGTCTATTTTGTTTTAGGCTGTGACATAATGTCTCTTGGGTCAAAATTGTGTGTAGCTACACCAAAGTGACTGCATTGCTAGTTGTGTTCAGAAAAGTGGAGTGTTTTGTATTTGGTGGCAGGAAGATAAAGCCTGTAGAAGTGTCAGGTGGGAAAGAGGGCCCAGATGGTTAAAAAAATCCAGAAGAGTGGCAAATAAAGAGCTTCTCCCACCTGATGGAATCCTTGTGGGGTATGGCTGCTATACTGTACAGCTAGGATTCTTGTGGGGAATTTAGGAGGCTCTGGAAAGCTGTGTGACTAGGAGCCAGCAGGTGGATTATGCATCTCCTCCTTTATGTAACTGAGTTTACGTGTGTTCTTTGCAACTGAAGAAACTTTATACTGACATGTCAACCCATCCCCATCTTGTTGAGACAACCAAGCAACTAGAATCCTTGAAAAGTTCTAAGACTGTAGAAAATTCAAAGTAGTGGGCTGGTCATCATTCCTTGTTATAAACATAAAAGAGAAAGCTGAAATTTATATCTTAGTAATTCTAAAGTTATTAATCGGAAAGCATTAGCCATGTACGACTAAGATCTGCTTAAAGGTAAATCTATATATATTCTGTATCTTTTCAGCATGAAATTGAGTTTTTGAATTATTTACTGTAAGAACAAGATGTTCTTTTATAGTCTGCTTTCTGCAAAGGCTTTATAATTAAATCCTGTGGAATGTGAAACCTTTGTGAGGTCAGATTTTGGCAAAATCTTGTTTTGTAGGCTTGGTGTAGAAAATTGTATCTTTGAGTTGTTGTTGTTATGAAAAGTTAGCCTACTCAAAAAAATTATAGTGCTGGCCAGTTAGTTCAGTTGGTTAGAGCATGGTGTTAATAACAGCAAGCTCCAGGGTTTGATCCCGGTACTGGTAAGATGCCAAAAACAAAAACAAACAAACAAAAATTATAATGAACACTCCTTTTGTGATAATTCTTGAGCTACCTATGACTGCATAAATTTTGTTTTGTTATCTCCTCTGTTTAAGTAACATGAATACACTGACTGGTCAATATCCTGGTCTCTGCTAATCTGCAATGGTTAGGAAATAAACCAACCCATGTCTAAGTAAACGCAAAACCTAGTTCTACCAGAGGACACTCTGGACCTTATGGGGAGAGGGGTTCTGAAAGTCTTTGGCTGTCACGTAGCTGGAAAGATCTGCTGGGAGCAGGAGTTGTGGCTTCAGAAGTCCTGGCCTTCGCAGGGATGCTACGGGCCAACAGGTTTTTGGGGATTTTCCTCAGATCTAATGACCACAACTGCAAAAAGATTTACAAGTGAATGTCAAGCGCATAATTATCTCATGTCTGAGGTACTGTCTGGTTGAGCAATTTTTCATTAAACATCCAATAAATACTTATTGCATACCTACCATATGTCAGGCTTCGTAAGACCTCTAGAGATGTATCAGTGAGGAAAACAGACAGAAATCTTTGCCTGCCTTCATAGAATGGGAGGAGATAGTCAATAAACAAAGTAGATGAGCAAATTTTATAGCAGGTTAGAAGGTCAAAAGTGCTGTGGAGGAAAAGAAAGCAGGAAGGAGAAAAGGGAAATGTGGGTACAGAGTGAGGTAAGTTTTAATTTTATTTAGGGCAGTTAGGGAAGGTATCATTGAAAATGTGACATTTGAGCCAAGACTTGAAGGATGGAATGGACGGAGCCATGCGGTTTTTCTAGAAGACAAGCATTCCTACAGAAGGACCAGCAAGTACAAGGCCTTGGGGCAGCAGCGTGCCTGGCATGTCTTGGGAACATCAGGGCCAGCGGGGTGGGAGCAGTGTGAGAAGAGAACAGTAGGACAAAGGTCAGAGAAGCAAGAAAGAGGCCAGATCATGTGGGTCTTGTAAGACTTGGGCTTCTCCTCTGGGTCAGATGGGAGCCATTGGAGGATTATGAGAAGAGGGACAGATCTGACTTAAGTTTTAACAGGACCCCTCCTGCCTGTTGAGAGTAGATGGTAACAGGGTGAAGGTAGAAGTAGAAAGACATTTAGGAGGTTGTTGTGCTCATCCAGGTGAGAAGGGCTTAGATTCTAGATATATTTTGAAGATAAGCTTATTAGATGGCTTACTGACAGGTTGCATTTGTGATATGAAAGAGAGATGACTCTAAGATTTTTTTTTTTTTTTAAAGATGACTGGTAAGGGGATCTTAACCCTTGACTTGGTGTTATCAGCACCACGCTCTCCCAAGTGAGGTAACCAGCCATCCCTATATAGGGATCCAAACCTTTGGCCTTGGTGTTATCAGCACCACACTCTCCTAAGTGAGCACCTGGCCGGCCCTGAGTCTAAGATTTTTGAAGAGATTAGCAAAGGCCTACATGATTTAGAAAAGGCTTTGTGAAGGAAGGAGTTTAGGGATCCAGGTAGATCCTTTCAAGGTAAAGGACAAGGTGTGTATAGACAATAAAGAAATATGAGTGCAGGAGGAAGAGAGAACTGGAGAGAGGGTGTTCTGGACAGCCACAGGGGATAGAGTCAGAGCGTAGGTGTCATTTATTTATTTATTATTTTTTTTAAAAAAGATGACCGGTAAGGGAATCTTTTTTTTTTTTCCTTTTTGTCTTTTTTTTCTGTGTCCGGCAATGGATCGCAACCCTCAGTGTCGCCCCCGTACCGGACCGGGACCAGCAACGGGATCGCAACACTCGGTGTTGCTCCCGTGCCTCAGTGTTGCGCCTGCACCTCGCTCAGCCAGTGAGTGGGAACCAGTCTGTATGTGGGATCCGAACCCTCGGCAGGAGCGCCGCCGCACTCCCAAGAGGCACACTACAGCAGTGCGCCACTGGGCCGGCCCTGGTAAGGGGATCTTAACCCTTGACTTGGTGTTGTCAGCACCCCACTCAGCCAGTGAGCGAACCGGCCATACCTATATTGGATCCGAACCCAGGGCCTTGGTGTTATCAGCACTGCACTCTCCCGAGTGAGCCACGGGCCGGCCCCGTAGGTGTCATTTATGTTAGCTACTTTATTTAGTAGCTAACACAGTTCTGGAAGAAAACAGAGGCATAATGAGTTGGGATAGTTGAGGAGAGTTATTGATGGTAGTATTTACTAGGTGTGGGCAGAGTTAAATCAGCAACGGGTGGAGAAGCACCCTGGGCTCCCTCCAATGCCTCCCTTCTGACTCAGAAGAGAAGCCCAAGTCCTTAAGGGCCAGGAGAGACAGTGGTATTAAAACCCAGAGAGGGTCACTATATGGAGAAAGGACTGTGCCACATGAATTGTGGAGAAGAGAAGCCCAAGTCCTTAAGGGCCAGGAGAGACAGTGGTATTAAAACCCAGAGAGGGTTACTATATGGAGAAAGGACTGTGCCACATGAATTGTGGCTTTCTTTTTTTTTTAAAAGATGACCGGTAAGGGGATCTCAACCCTTGGCTTGGTGTTGTCAGCACCACGCTCAGCCAGTGAGCAACCAGCCATCCCTATGTAGGATCCGAACCCGTGGCCTTGGTGTTATCAGCACCACACTCTCCCGAGTGAGCCATGGGCCTGCCCTGAATTGTGGCTTTCTGAAGAGGAAAAGCAGCCACCACCAACCTATGGCTTGGCAGGAAGCGTGCTGGGAACATGGAAATCCCAACCTCATTCTCCTCCCACCCTTCCATCTCTGGCTGAGGCCTCCTCATTGGATGAATCCCACTAAAAACCTAAGGCCAGTGAGCCCACAGCTGTAGCGCACAGTCTGCTCTCCTGAGCAGGGCAGAAGGGTAGAGAGCAGAATGTCTCTCAGAGCTTTAAAAGCAAAGCCATTGAGTTCGGGTTTGAAGTGACAGGGAATGAAAATGGCTTGAACAGAGAATTAATATGTTATACTTAAGGAGGTTAAAAGTAGTGATAGAATTAATTAATTAGATGGGGACTTTGAGGAAGCTCTTTTATGACTGAGGGCCTGAAATAAGTGGGAATGGAGAGAAAAATAATTATTTTTATACAACAACATCATGTTGAGAACTAGGCTTTGTTCAGAGCTTTACAGACGTTCTCAGGAAATGTTCACATACAACTCGCACGTTCTAGCTATCTTATGAGCACTACATAATACATGTAAATGGTTTAGCACAGTGCCCAGGATATGAAAACATTCAACACATGTTATTTATTAGTTGTTATCCTCATTTTAAAGATTATTAAAACAAACAAAACCCAAAAAAACTACTGAGCCCGAGAGGTTTTTCCGACGTCCAAACACAGACACATTCTGATTCCAGCTCCCATGTTCCCAAGGTCTCATCCAACCACACTGTGCTTTCTCTAATGCTGTGAGAAACATTTCAAAGAACTAGTAAGACTTGGAGACAGACACGGCCCAATGCCTGCTAGCTGGGAACAAACAGGGACAGGAGCCAACCAATGACAAGGGAGAGGCAAAAGCTGGAGAGGGAAGAGATAAATGTGGAAACAATTTGCTGAGGGAGGCAGGGACAAATAGCGTTAAGGGGACAGCTGTTTGGGTTAGACTTAAAGGGAAGAAAAGGTCCCAAGGGGAAGATGACATTGTCAGTAGGTGAAGAAGGGGCCTCAGGAATTAGATGCAAGGTCTTCTAGAGACTGAGGGTCTATCAAAATATCAGACACCTTCATTCATTTTTCTTTCAAAGTCTTCTGAATACTTATCAAGATGTTAAGTCTTCTGTTTCTAGGGTATTTATTCAACAGGAGCCAGTGTTTACCACAGGGTGCTTGTCTTATAATCTGTGTTGAATGAAAGACATGATCCAGGTTTCTGTGCACTTGATTTCACCTCCATGTACTGATTCTGTTTTGTGGGATCACTGTTCTGGAGGTCCAATGTCACCTACTTTTATGTCCCTTAGAACTACACTGATATTATGCATGCATCAACAATGTCTGCTGAATGAATCTAAATTCAGTTAACACACATTTGCATAACAAATTAGACTTTGAATTATGTACCTAATTTTCTTTGCATGATCTCCACTGCTGATTTCCTTATCTCATTTTTCAAAGTCTCTCAAAATTGACCCTAACCCACTCTTCAATCCTCACTTTTGACCACTCTCCTGTGTGAACTATTGGAACCACACTGGTTTGCTCACCATTTTCCAGATATGCTTTTCACTCAATGTTTTTGGACTTCCTCATTGGTGACTTGGAAGGCCCCACTGAATTATTTTTTTAAAAGGTTTTCCATCCTTAGACAAATTCCTAAAGTTTCTAAGTCTCAGTTTTCTCATTCTTAAAATGGGAATAAGACTTGGAAGGCCCCACTGAATTATTTTTTTAAAAGGTTTTCCATCCTTAGACAAATTCCTAAGGTTTCTAAGTCTCAGTTTTCTCATTCTTAAAATGGGAATAACAGAATCTAAGAGTTTCCTGCGATAAATAAGATCATGTATGTACTTATCACGTGCATTTTTCAAATTTCAGCTGTCTCAGGTAGTAGCTGTGCAATCTCCTGCTTTGCAGGCCCCATTTTCCTCCTTTGTGAAATATGATGAAGGGAGACAGAAATTTGCAGTGCTAGGCCAGCCCGTGGCTCACTCAGTAGAGTGCGGTGCTGATAACACCAAGGCCACGGGTTTGGATCCTATATAGGGATGGCCGGTTTGCTCACTGGCTGAGCGCGGTGCTGACAAAACCAAGCCGAGGGTTGAGATCCCCTTACCGGTCATCTTTTAAAAAAAAAAAGAAAAGAAATTTGCAGTGCTATGTTCAGTCTAAGGTAGCACTTTCTCACCTGGGCTTGCAGCCTGGCTGCCACTTAGTACATGACCTTGGCTGTTCTCAATCTCTCTGGACCTCAGCATTTTCATCATGAAGTGATGACTAAGCTGTTTGGATGATGAGAGATGTTTATCCAGAAAAGGGGTTGCTTGCCAAAGGCTAAAACATAGTTTCCCTGAAGATGCATCCCTGTAGTGGAGATGGGTGACTGCATTATGGCTTAATGTTACCAGCTGTTATGATCTCCCAACCTTTGCTTACCAAGTAACTTTTAGATAATCTAGCTCTCCATACAACTCTCCCGTGGTAAAACTGAGAAGTTATTTCCATTTACCCAAAAGTGAACCATAGTGTATACATTTGAAATGGATTGGATTCAACCACGTGAGAGATACGTACATGATTCTCCCCTTGTTTGGAGACCCCTTCTGGCAGGTACCCACTATGGAGTTGTTGATGGACAGTGTATCCCCTTTCTTCCACTGGGTAAGCATATAAGTCAAATCTGGGTCTTTGTCATTTGGGGACTGAGTGGAGAAGATATTCTGCCTCTTGTCAGAAATCTTTGAGTCTTGGGGCCGGCCCATGGCTCACTCGGGAGAGTGCGGTGCTGATAATACCAAGGCCACGGGTTCGGATCCTATATAGGGATGGCCGGTTGGCTCACTGGGTGAGCGTGGTGCTGACAACACCAAGTCAAGGGTTAAGATCCCCTTACCGGCCATCTTTTTAAAAAAAAAAAAAAAAAGAAATCTTTGAGTCTCTATTTGAAATCTAGGAAGAGCATTTGTCATCGAAGTCAGAGTAAGTTGTAAAGAAACTACCAGGGCTCTTGAAATGGAAAACTCCTGTCATAATTTCTGATTTCTTGTAATGGTTACCATGTTCCCCACATCAGAATTATAATTTTGGACAATGAACAATGCTTGGGATATTAATTCTTGTAACCCCTTTTGGGGACTGTTTTTTACTTCATGAGACACTTACAAAACGGAATATATAATTCCTTGGCCAATCTTTGAAAGTTTAGATTCTCTCCTTTATGTCTTTGTTATTTGCTAATTTTGGTAATCCTGTAGCATCAGATCACACTGTCTCACAGGAATATAATTGTAACTTTATTTTTTTTTTTTTTATGAAAGATTACCGGTAAGGGGATCTTAACCCTTGACTTGGTGTCATCAGCACCACGCTCAGCCAGTGAGCGAACCGGCCATCCCTATATGGGATCCGAACCCGGGGCCTTGGTGTTATCAACACCACACTCTCCCGAGTGAGCCACGGGCCGGCCCTGTAACTTTAAATAATCAAGTCATTCCTAGCAGTTATCCATCTTAACAATTTAGCTACATACAGCCTGTTTATCGTATCTCAGTTGGTGGCACGACCTTGACCTACCACGCCCCAAACTGGAGATTTCTGTGACTCTTCCTTCTTAATCCATCCTAAGCTCATCTTGCTGATTTAATGTCCTACATATTTCTGAACTCATCTCTTCCTCTCCAACCTTATAACCTGTAGTTGATTGGAATATGTCCCCCCAAAACTCACTGAAACTTGAATTGTGTCCTCCAAGTTTTATGTATTAGAAACTTAGCCCCCACTGTGACTGTTAAGAGGTGGGAAATCCTATTATGGTAATTGAAAGGTGGAGCCTTGAAGAAGTGATTGGATTGTAGGACCATGCAGTAGTGAATGGATTAAAGATGGTAGTCAGGGGTGTGGTTCCCGGGGCTTTAAAAAAAGAGTGTCTCTCTCTGCTCCCACCATCTTCCAACGTGAGACCCCTGGGTCAGTGTCGCCACCAGCAGATAGACTTTGGACTTCCCAGCCTCAGAAACTGTAAGCAATAAATTTAATTTTCCTTATCAATTACCCAGTTCCAGGTATTTTGTTATAAGCAACCAAAACGTACTAATACATAACCATTGCCCTATATGCATCCTCATTTCTCTTTCTGGAATCTACTAAGCAGTTTTCCTGCCTCTTGATCTTAACCCTCTCAAATACATCTTAAAGTAGAAAATGAATCCCTCTTTGCTTACAAACCTTCAATTGCTCCCAATTTCAACTCTGACTTAATGGTTCCCATCTGCTCCAAAGTTGCCCAAGCAGTCATACTAAACTTGAGTTCTTTAAACTTGAAATGATACTCATGCCTCGACCTTCTGTTGTTCACATGCCTGAAATCCCTTTCCACACATTGCAGTCTGGATAACTCAAACTTCCCTAACATTTCCCTCTCCCAGAGGCAAGCTGTTCTCCTTTCTATCTCTGCCCTGCGTCTTGTCATTTTTGCTTACATGTTTCCCCTAAAAGACACGAAGTCTCTAATGGTAAAGCTATGGCTTTTTCCTTTGTCTCTTTATCCCCAATCACTTGATATTTCTTGCAGAATTAACAGATATAAGATCAGATTTACTGATGCAGTAGTCCAAACATATCTGGATTGTTATCTCACAGATACATGAGTTTTTCCTATTTGGTGTAAATAATTGGCTTGTATATGATGTTTTCTATATGCTAGGAACACATTAACTGATTAAGTCCTCACAACCTTCCGAGGTAGGCACAATACCTGAGTATCTGTAGTCTACAGGTGAGGAAAATTGATTCCCAGAGCTTAAGTGACTTGCTCAAGGTCACACATGTAATTGCTGGTGGAGCCAAGGTAAGTGAGTCATACCCGAGTCTGATCTTAAACACTACGTTAACTTCTGTATGCTGTGGAGATTGTCACTGAGTAGGCATTAGAACATCAATTCTATGAGGGCAGGGGTATTTGTTTTTGCTCACTGCTGTACTTTAGGGCTCAGAACAGGGCACACTGGATGCGCTGAGGAGATGAATTGTTAGGTCAGAAGCCCAGCATGGCAATTAAGGGAATTTTTCGGCTCCTATCCACCTCTCCTACCGCAAAGCCTATTTATTGTCTTCCAAGAGAATCTTAATCACACACGGTTCCCCCAAGTGTCCTGCGTCTCTTCCTTGGAATGGGCTACTGCGTGTTTGTACTGCCCTCTCCCCCCACAGTACCCTTCTCTTATCCATCCTTTGACGAATCCAGGAGCCATCACCAGCCTTGGGCCGGTCTCCCTGCCTAGCACACCCTCAACACTATACCGCATTTTATTTAAAACCTCCTCGCTACCTTGGCTTTTTTGTGTGTGTGTGCGCGGTTAATCAGTAGACCTTTGGTTTCTGAGGACTGTGGCTCGGTCTTATTTATTCATCCTTCTTCCGCAATGGATGTAGCGACGCAGACGCTCAGTAAGTGTTTGCTGCACCGGGCAAGCCACCCAGGGTCCGGGTCCGCAGACACCCGGGCTCGCACGAGGGCCCCAGGCTAGCCCCGGCCAGAGCCGCAGCGGCCCCTCCCCCAGCCCGTGGCTCCGCATTCCCCCTCCCCGCCCCCGGGACAGCCCATCCGGGCGACGTTCTCCTCTGCATGTCGCGGTGTGGCGCGCAGGTCCTGTCTTAAGATCTTCGCGTCCTCGAGGCGAGCGATTTCTCGCGGAGATGGGGGCAAATAGGCCGGCTCCAGATGACCGTCCATGAGATGTCCCATCCGAGGGACCTGGAGCAACAGGACCCGCTGCCTGGGGCCGCCTGGCGCCCCTAAACTCCTGCGGCCCCGCCTCCGGCGCCCGGTTCGGAGGTGGGGGCGACACCCGAGCCGAGTCCTGCGGCAGGGGTGGGTCTCCAGGTGCGGCCGCCTATGGGCGTGCGGCGGCGCGGGCAGCAGGTCGGGCACACTCGCAGCCCGAGCTCTGATTGGCCTCTCCTCTTCGCCCCGCCCGGGTCTTTCCACCACTTGTTCCCTGGGAATAGAGTCGTTGGGTCTTGAAAGTGCAGAAGCGTTCCACGTCTTTCTTCCTTAGCTGCGTAATGAAAATCTTGCCGCTGTGTGAATAGGCTTTTGCTGCTCTTAACCGAACAATATTAAATATAGCCTTAGAAAGTTGATTTGTTTTTTGGCCAGCCGGCACGTGGAACCGAACGCTAGAAACTTGACTTATTTTGATGAGTTTACACTGATCTTGCTGTACATAACAATTCAGGCTCTACAGTTTTTTTTTTTTTTGGAGCACTATTTTACGTGGATTACACTTCTTTTTTCCATGCTTTGTGAACCTGTTTACTTACTTTCAGTAATCAGATTTTATCCACAGTTATAGCAATTGCGGGGATTCGTTTGTCCTTAAAGGTATAAAACATTTTTCAGGAGACTGTTTTTGCCAATTTTTATCTAATATATGTAGCCTAATGACAACGGATTTCTTTGGTTGTCCGTCCACATTCACCGTCTTGTATGAGGAAAACAGTTGGAAAAAACTTCTGAATGATCTTTTACCACGGTTGTAAGACCTGTAAGCAGAAGGTGGTAGAATGTTATTACCATTCTTAAAGAATAAAAGAAAGGAAGCAGGAGATTGTCGTCTATATGGACAGTTAAGTATTATTAACACTTAAAGCCTGACAAAAGTAACAGTTTTAATATTTGCCTTTTTAGAGGTTTTTTTTTTTTTTTTTTTGAGGTAAACACAAGTGATTATTTTAAAAAGAGTGATTTCTAAAAAT
>NW_007729295.1:4426-5979 GCF_000696425.1 Galeopterus variegatus | reverse complement strand
TGCTGACAACACCAAGTCAAGGGTTAAGATCCCTTTACCAGTCATCTTTAAAAAAAAAAAATGAATTATGAATTTGAATTTGTTACCAGTTTGCTACATTTACTTTGGTTTCTATTTGAGATATATATATATATTTTATAAACTCAATGGAAACCTTCAAATATAGAAAGGTAGAATAATGAACCACCCACGAAGTACCCATTTTCCAGCCTCAGTGATTACCAAAGAATGTTGCATCTGTTACCTGCTTTCTGCCCTCGCCCTCACCCCCCCCTTTCTTTTTAAGCACATTCCAGATAGCCATTTATTTCGTCGGTTAATATGCTGAAATATTTTAAAGCAAATTCCAGACATCACATTTCATGTTTAAATTCTTCAGAGTGACTCTCTAAAAAGTAAGAACCATTTTTTTGTACCACCAAATGTCAGTATCACAGAGCTCATGTTCACATTTCCCTCTTGTTCCCTGGATGTCTTTTTACATTTAGTTTGAATTGGTCATCAGACAAGGTGCATGCATTGCATTGATAATATCTTTAAATGTCTTTTTATCTTGATACTCGTTTTCTTCCTGTGCCATTGGTTTACTGAGGAGACTGAGTCATTTTACCTGTAGAATGTTCCACATTCTGGATTTGTCGGATTGTTTCCTCGTGATGTCAGTGTATTCCTTTTTCTCGGTGGGTCTCATCCTTGGATTAGAGTCAGCTGGGGAGCTTTATAAACTCTGGATGCCTAGAGCATGCCCCAAACCAGTTAAATCAGAATCTTTGTGGTGGGACTGGGCATCAGAATTTTTTAAAGCTTTTCAGGTGATTCGAATGTCACTATTTACAAAGCTACACTTTACCTTATACTTGGTACTATGCTGTTTTTACAGTGTGTATTTGGAAGCAAGAGAAATTTTGGTACATTTGCTTCTTAGAAGAATCGAGACTAGTTATATTTCATTACCTAACCCTGAATTAGCGGTTGGGCTTGTGAATTCATAGAATTTAAGTGGAATCTTTGTGATAGATTGGTGGTGAGGATAGAGGGAGAAGGAAATAGAACTATAGAATTAGACATAATAATTGAGAAGGACTAGGTTTGTAGAGGAGAGGCTTATTTAAAAAGGGGAGAGAGATTATTAAGACTTAATAATTGAGTAATGTGGTACATTTTTGTAGGCCAGCCTCTTCCTTAACCAGAAACAAAAAATCAGAAGATCCTTGTAGTATATCATTAGGGGATTCTTTATGATTAGGATTTTTATTTAATGTTTGAGTAGGCCTTTTGTCTGAGGAGTTATTTGTATTGAAATCAGTATTTGGTTTATTAGAGTTATAGGTATTTTTCTTAAATCTTCAATTACAATTCTTATTTATAAATTTATTAATATTTATAGCAACAACTTTATTTACTTTTATCCTTGGATTAATGTTTAGTTCATAATTGAAAATTTAGTCTTAAAATATTTAACACTACTTACAATTTAATCAAATTTCCTTGGGTATTTCACACTACATTTACAAGTATATGATTTATTTATTTATTTATTTTTTAAAGATGAC
>NW_007729295.1:2026-3136 GCF_000696425.1 Galeopterus variegatus | reverse complement strand
TCACCCGGCTCACATAACTCAGAAAGTGTGTGGGAGATCTGGCTGAGTAAGTTAGTTTATTTCCTTGCTACTTTCCTGGCACCAGAGTACTTTAACAGCAGCATGTAATTTACTTAGGGTCTCTGCTTCCTCCAATCTTCCATTTGTCTTAAAGGGGACCTTCGTCTTAAAGGAGATGTGCCTTTCCTTGGGTAACTACCTTGGCCAGGGGTAGTTTCCCATGGGGAAGGGGGTACTCTGGTGTGCACAGGGAGGGGGAATAGGTCTGTGTCCAGCATTTACCCTACAGTGTACTTCCTTCTGTTTGCTTATTTGTCAACCTTCATGGTTTTATGAATTAACTCCCTGAAACAAGGGGAGAACAGTATTACCATCTTGATCTTCTTATAGGATTAAGGAGTCAGGTTATGATAAAAGATTATAGGCCAAGATTTGGAACTTTGGTGTACTGCCAGATCTGGCTCTACTTGAGTCTCAGGTTGAGCCCTTTTTATAGTAAGGCTACTTGGTTACCCATTTAAAACAAAAACCTCTTATACAGTTTTGTGTTTCCTACCTGTATAGTAACTGATCCTATTACTGTTTTATTTTCATTGTGGGACTCTAAAGACTCTTCATCCTTAGTGTAGCTAACTCCTTTCTTCTATGGATTCTGCATTTTCTTTCTAGTTACTGACTATGGAGATTTATCATTCTTTAGGCTTTTCACTGATAGCCTAGGGACACCTAAGGATTGTGGTAGTGTGATATAACCTAGGGACACCTAAGGATTGTGGTAGTGTGATAAGTTATCGTCTAGCAATATACCAGCGTAGAAATTAGAAGCTTAGGTTTTGGTGCCAGGTGGCTGTGCTGTAATTCTTACTTTCTTGTGCTGTTTACTAAATGTTCTAATCTTAGGCAAATTACTTAATCTCTACCCCAGTTTGATCTGTATAACAGGGTAAAAATAATAACTGTATCAAAGGTTGTTGTAAACATTATGTGGAGAAAAAATGGCTTAATGCCGGACATGCATAATAATCAGTAGTATTTATTAGTAACAATGCTTATAAAAAGACATAATTGTGTAGATTTCCCCTTCATTTCTATTTGTAGGGTCTTATATTT
>NW_007729295.1:0-500 GCF_000696425.1 Galeopterus variegatus | reverse complement strand
CCGTGGCCTTGGTGTTATCAGCACCACACTCTCCTGAGTGAGCCATGGGCCGGCCCCCTATTTACTTTTTAAATTAGTTTTACTGTAAATTAGTTTCTTTACCACTTCCCACATAAAGTTAAAACTGTTAGTTGTCACCTTTGTGTCCTTTGGGCTATTAATCGTATTTTACTGTTACATATGTTATCCATTTTTCAAGACATTATTGCTGTTTTATTTTATTTTGTCTATATACAATGTGGTTGATTATTGTGTCCCATTACCGAAACCTTCCTCCCTTCTCCCTCTCCCCCCTGCCTCCCAACAATGTCCTTTCTGTAAGCTTGTCGTATCAACTTCAGGGAATTGCAATTGTTATGTCTCCCCCCTTCCCCAGTTTTTTTTTTGTGTGTGTGTGAATTTATTTATTTATTTTTTAGCTCCCACCAGTAAGTGAGAACATGTGATATTTCTCGTTCTGTGCCTGACTTGTTTCACTTAATATAATTCTCTCTAGGTCC
>NW_007729294.1:247441-247876 GCF_000696425.1 Galeopterus variegatus | reverse complement strand
TATCTTTTCTCATTTTTGTTCAAGTATCTTTAAGATAGATTGCTAAAGTTGGAATTGTTGGATAAAAGGTTAAATGTATGGCTACATTCTTCTCCATTGCACTTGGACCATCTTCCATTCTAACTGCCAATGTATATGTCTCTTTCCCCACAGTCTTGACAATAGTGTGTGGTCAAACTTCAGAATTTTGGCCAATTTGATAAGTGAAAAAAGGTATCTAAGTGATGTTTGATTTTACAAATAAAATTTTTATTTTAATTTTCCTTTTCTAGAGGGAGATTAAAAGTTATTTGCGTTTTTTCTTCATAAACTGTTTATATCTTTTGCTTATATTTTTTATATAAACTTGTTGATTATTTTCTTCTTAACTTGTAGAAGTTCTTTTTCTATTTTGAGATAACCCTTTGTATAAGATGTAATTTGCAAATATTTTTT
>NW_007729294.1:243458-245426 GCF_000696425.1 Galeopterus variegatus | reverse complement strand
ACATTCCTCTCTCTGTTCATTCTGTCTCTTAAACCTGATCAGAAGTTAGGGACCACAGGAACTCGGATATGTCAAAACATTGAAAATATGCCTTTTACCTCAGTTTTTCCATGAACATGAATATCTCAAAATGAAGAAGCTCCAAGTTTTGCTGATGGGTAGTATATAATTGGATTGTAATTGTTGTAGAAGTCTAAAACTGAATAGAGTTGCTTTAGATGACTTGTTACTATAGCTTGTTGCTAAAAGTTTTTAACCATGTAGCAGAAAATTATTTTCTTCTTTGTAAAAATCATAGGTTAGATTAGAAAGACTGTTCCAGCATCTTAAATCAGAATAAACACCTGACATTTATCTCAGTGGTACATGATAAGTACTCAACAGATATTTGTTGATTGACTGCTTGCATGAGAACATATAAAAGGGGACTTCAAAACGTTCATGGAAAGATTTGTGTTATCTTTCAATTCCATTTTTCCATGAATTTTTTGAAGTCCCCTCATATATGCTTGTTTTCAATAAATTCAATGACAGTATTTCAAATAGCTCTTTCTTTTGTATGCCAATTTTCATGTGATTCCCATAAGATCAATCAGCTATCAATCACCTGATTTCTAATACAGAGTTAGCTCCTTCTATGGCAGTTTCTACCAGAGTGTGTTTTGTATTTGTTTAATTTGCACTATGCCCTGAGCTAACTTGGGTTGCTTTGAAGGTGGTGTATTTTTCATTGTTATTTATTTTATTATTCTTATTTGTTAATGAAAGGGGCTGCAGTTCTAGAAATACAGCTAGTGAAAACAAGAATGAATTGGAATGGTCATCTAGGTTACTAAGAATTTGAGCCAATAATTTAAAGCCATTGTGGTAAGTAATTTTATTTTNGTGGGACCTAAGTAAATTACTTAGCCTCTCTGATGTTGTTTTTTGCCTTGTAAACTAAGGATACTACCCACATAACAGTGTTGTGGGAATTAAATGATGAAATACTCTTGAAAAAGCCAGCACTACACCTGACTATAGTTTTATTTGTTGGTGTTCCGTTTTTGTTTGTGCAATTCCAAGAAACACATGATATGTGTGTGTGGATGGGAAACAGGAGGCACTAAGTGGCTGAGTGAGACAGCAAAGGTCAATAAAATTTGTATTTTTACTATTAATAAGAAACTGTGTATATTTACAGGTTTGAAAGGGCTGAGAAAACTCAAATGATAGCTTTATTACTTCAGGTGGGAACTTAATAATACAGGAAATAATAGTTTTATTATGTTTTGTAATTACCAAGCTACATCTGGAATTCTGTATTAAAATCAGGACATCATATTAGAAAAGTATATTAAGAATTTTCAGCAGACATTTTGAGTAGATCTTCTCACACAAATCCACTCATTATGGGTACTCACTTCAGTCATTCCCAGATTGGAGAAAAGACATTCTTCCTTAGGAAGCATCTTAGAATCTTGGGGTGAGGGGAGCAGTGTGGGCAGAAGCCCTCCCGTTCTCCCAGGCAAACCCAATACCCACCGAGCAGCATGGATCCCCATTCACTGAGAATCACTAATTCAGAAAATGATCAATATTATAAGGAGTCTCTAGACCATTTCTCTGCTAATGGTGAAGGGATTTGGGCTTCAGGCTGAATGAAGATTAAATGCAGGCATCATAGCTATCTGGGAGGAGAGAAAGATTGTGTTACTAGAGGTGGTACAATTAAGATGACTGGAAAGAAGTTATATAAAGGCAAGTGTTTGTTCCAAACAAAGTGGGCTAAGTCCAGCAATGAACTTTAACATTGTAATGGCCTGGAGATATTAGGGACCCCTGTCCATTAAAAGAATTCCAGGAGAAGCAGATGATTACCTATTTGACAGTAATATTATGAAGGAATTACATGGTGAGTGGGAGAGTGAGCTAAATGACCTTAAATGATCCTTACAAATCTGGGAAAGCATGACTTGTAAGACTACT
>NW_007729294.1:239643-242136 GCF_000696425.1 Galeopterus variegatus | reverse complement strand
ACACACCTGGGGCTGCTCTGCACTCCTAGTCTCCTTTGCAGTTAGGTTGGTGCAATGTGATTTGCTCCTGGCTGATGGATGTGCAAGGAGTGAGCTCTGCCCTGTCCTGGCCACCAAGGGGCCGTGAGCCCCTGTGCAACCTCCAGACCCTACTTTTCCTTTCAAGTTGATTGGTCTGGCCTCCATTGAGAAGATACAGCCTCAGCCTTGGGTGGTATCAGCCCTCTTGGATCCCTGTATCACTGCTTGAAAAGCAGCTGCCCTATAGAGCTTATGGGCTCCCAGTGGACTTTGAAAATGAGCAAAACTCTGTTTTACACCTCTGAGATTTCCATTGGTCTGTTACTGCAGCACCACCTAGGTTATCGAGCAGGGGACAGGTTAGGGTGTTTCCCTCCCTGAGTATCGAGGCTGTGATATTTCAGTAACACTTTGTCTTCAGTGTACTTGGGTATGATTTCCTCAAGGAAATGTGACCACTGCTCAGGATATGCGAAGGGTGGAACCACATGCCACTGAAGTAGTTTTTCAGTGTGTATATTGCAAGTTCCTGCATCTCCCTGGAAAGCCTTTGCCATAAGCAGAACAAGAGAGCAGCTTACGTAGCCATGTGAGAGAAGGGTGGGTTTAGGTGGCAGCTTTAACATTATTTCCTGCTTTCAGAACTGTAATCAGGGAATCAAGGTGGTCTGGAATGAGGCAGCCAGAGAGCTGGCGTGTTCCACATTGTCAACCCTAGTGAAGCCCCTGAAGTGGGAAAGAATTTTAAGTGGGGGATGGTGGAAAGAGCCTTGACTCTGAAGTATTTCCAGCGTTTGATAATACCAGTGGAAACATTATATTACAATGCCCTGAATAAGAGCACAAAGCCTGTCGTGAAAACATATAGGCTCCCTGTGAACCAGCAGGACCCAACTCTCCTCCCCCTTCAAGCACAGATCTGGACTATAGTTTGAGGATTCTTATATGCATCTGTTTCTTTAAATAATTTTTTAATCCTAAAGAATTATTCTATCTTTTACATGATCTCACATTCACACACAGCCAAAGGAGACAAAATATGGGCATTTAACTGGAAGGCCTTACCCAGGTAAAGTCAGCCTGCATTTTTGCAGAAAAGGCATATTGTTAGGAGTTCCCCCCTAACTTCCAGGATACCATGTTAAAACCTCAAGCACTCTTATTGAACCTAGAGTCTCAGTACAACTGTCCCATTTCATATGTAGATTCTTGGAAGTCGCCTCTGATCTCAAATGTGACACCAATTCCCCAGAGCCCCTAATTTAAAAATGGGTTAGGCACATTTCATTGATAGGTCTAGAAAATTCTTTTTGCAACTAAGGATTATGAATTAACCACTCCCCCGATCTTCATTGCCTAATATGGGATNTGAGCTAAATGACCTTAAATGATCCTTACAAATCTGGGAAAGCATGACTTGTAAGACTACTACTCTTCTCATAGACACCAAAATATGATTTTCCAATCCAAGTGGCTTTATATATATTTGACCAATAATGTAGTACCTTACAGCTATACCCAGATAAGTAGTTAGAAATGTTCTTATTATTCAATAATTTAAATCCTCTGTCTTAAATTTGAGCAAGCCAACAGCAGTTCAAGTACAGATGGGAAAAGTTTCTCTAAGAAAAGAAAGCAAATAATAGTTAATCTTATCATTTATTTGACATAATATTTATTATTATATCAGCTTGGTGTTGTTTAAGGGTCATTGCCTTATGTTCTTAATTTGACCTGAAAGTAGCCCAAGTCATTTTTACTAAAAGCTCATCATCTACTTTATGAACCACATACACCCTTCTAAAATTATAAAAATATGATTAAATATGAATTGATTAATGATTAAGTGCTAAATAATTTAAAAAGCACAGTGTTACAATGAAAGAATGATGCAATCTAGATTTCTCATGCAGTGTAGAGCTTTTGAAATATATTAGTAAGGCTATAATTGTAGTTTAAATGGATTTTTAATTAAACCTAACAGGGAAAACAAGGATGTTGGATGGAAGAAACAATCAACCATGCGAATTGTTGTAGAAATATCATAAACCCCAAATTATGCTTGAATTGAATTAAAAACATTAACAAGTACATTATAATCAGCCTTGATGACTATTAAACTTCTCTACAAAAAACATACATTAGGAAAATTAATAAAATTTATTATTAATAAAGGGAGATATAAGTGAATGTAATTGGGCTTAGAAAGCCATAATTCTAGCTATTAATATATGAACTGCTCCATCTTTTATTTTTTCTGTATCCTTGAAGAAGCTATTATTGCACAGAATATAGTAATGGTGCAGCCAAGTCAAATATTACTAAATTTGACTCTTTTATAGGAAAGTCTCTCCTTTTTAAGCTTTCCTTAACCTCCTAAAGGGTTACAGCAGACACATTTAATGTTCATCACACACCTGGGGCTGCTCTGCACTCCTAGTCTCCTTTGCAGTTAGGTTGGTGCAATGTGAT
>NW_007729294.1:237454-238414 GCF_000696425.1 Galeopterus variegatus | reverse complement strand
AAGCCTGTCGTGAAAACATATAGGCTCCCTGTGAACCAGCAGGACCCAACTCTCCTCCCCCGTCAAGAACAGATCTGGACTATAGTTTGAGGATTCTTATATGCATCTTTTTCTTTAAATAATTTTTTAATCCTAAAGAATTATTCTATCTTTTACATGATCTCACATTCACACACAGCCAAAGGAGACAAAATATGGGCATTTAACTGGAAGGCCTTACCCAGGTAAAGTCAGCCTGCATTTTTGCAGAAAAGGCATATTGTTAGGAGTTCCCCGCTAACTTCCAGGATACCATGTTAAAACCTCAAGCACTCTTATTGAAGCTAGATTCTCAGTACAACTGTCCCATTTCATATGTAGATTCTTGGAAGTCGCCTCTGATCTCAAACGTGACACCAATTCCCCAGAGCCCCTAATTTAAAAATGGGTTAGGCACATTTCATTGATAGGTCTAGAAAATTATTTTTGCAACTAAGGATTATGAATTAACCACTCCCCCGATCTTCATTGCCTAATATGGGATTTTATTCAACTGCATTAGTGTAAACACTTCATCATTAAAATGAACTATCTTTAATTCTTCCTGCTACTAGGTATAATACACTCAGAGGGATTTAATACTCTTTCTATGTATTGTCACATTTCTACCCATACTTGTTTATCCCCAAAAGGTCCTTGGGTGTTATGTTGCATAATGGAAAGCTTCAGGTCTAGTGGCAGACTGCTCCAGTCACGTGGAAGCTTGTCTGGGAATGGTATGGGAACTCTTGTCTCTTCTTGATCATCCTGAGGGCTCAAGAGGATTTACCATCTCTGAGGTAGAGTCAAGGGATAGAATTGCACAGAGCCTCATATCCCTTGTCTTTCCCCACCTCTCCAGGGCTTCCATGATCTGTGAGCATAAGCCACACACATTATACAGTTGCCAACAATCCAATCCCAACCAGGTGGCTTTTCTCC
>NW_007729294.1:235397-237216 GCF_000696425.1 Galeopterus variegatus | reverse complement strand
AGGACCTGGAAAACCCCTAGTGCAGCCCTACATTAAAAGCCAGAATTCCTTCTTCCATGCCCATCAATTTGGTTGGCCACAGTTTAGTGAATACCTTCACTGAGGGAGTACCTCTAACCAGGGTCATCTAAATTGGGAGAGCATTAAAACTGAGAAAAAGCACCAAAAAGTAATCATGCCTGGAAAACAGGCATAAACCAGAACTCTCCAGGATTCCCTGAGGTATATGGTCACTGACCGTTATCCCCAAGGTGGCTCATTTCATATTTAGTTCCTTTTAAGCAGGGTTGATGTTCATCCTGTCACACTGAAAGGCCACTACAAGTTCTTTTCAGCTGGCATCCACTGGGATGTTTGGAGCATATGCCCTAACAGTAGTTTAATATTTTAAATACCATCACCACTTAGAATGTTCTTTTATGATATCCAAAAGCTGTAAATCCATCAGTTCTAATTCTCTCTTTAAGCCAGGCAAAGCCAATTTAATTCTCCAATCCATATCTGTACATGTGGTTCCCATTTAAATATTTAANTGTTCTTTTATGATATCCAAAAGCTGTAACTTAATCCATCAGTTCTAATTCTCTCTTTAAGCCATGCAAAGCCAATTTAATTCTCCAATCCATATCTGTACATGTGGTTCCCATTTAAATATTTAAATATAGATAACCTAGGGAAATCACTTTAAAGCTTTTTTTCACCCAGAATTTCCAAAATAATGTCACAATTTAATTAAAAAATTAAATGTAGAACCAAGCAAACAACACAACAACAAAAAGCACCTCTAAAAAACTAGGATAAAGTATCAGTGTATATCTATTTGCCCTCTGAATAGGAAAGAACTTTCTAAGATTAAAACACATTGGAGGAAAATAAAAGAGTTTAATAATTTGGAGTACATTAAAAATTAAACCTTTTATAGAAATAATGTTGAATAATAACAAAAAAAAAACCCTGAAAAAATATAAAGTAGACAACTATGCTAAAAGGCTGGTATAATTATATCATAGAAATCAATAAGAAAAATACTAGGATTCCAATTAGACAATTGACTAAATTACATAAGAAAAGAATTCACAAATGTGGACATGTAAGTGATTAATAAACTTGGAAAAATGTTCAGTCTCACTAATAATCAAAGAAATGCAGATTAACAAAACAATAAATTTTCTCTTTTAGAAAATATTTTTTAATTAATAAATGCTAGAGAAGGTTTAGTGAAATATGGATTCTTATCCATTTACCAGTGAAAGAAAAATATTGAAAGGAATTTAGCAATATGTATGAAAAGCCTTTATGCACACAGACAGTGCTTTGATTAAATGAATTAGAAAAAGACTTCTTTCTGTAGACAAATATGCATTGCAGTGATATTTATAGTAGTAAAAATTTGGAAGCAGTCTAGATGTTCAGCACCAGTGACTGGCTATGTTGTATCTTCACAGTGAAACAGTATGTTTTCAGGAAATGGTGTTTAAGAAGAGTTTTTTAAAAACATGAGTAAATGCTTATGTCTTTATGAATAACAAAAGCACAAATTATATAGATCAAAAAAATACTTCTATACTCCACCAGTGAACATGAAGAAAAAAAGAAAAAAATATATACAACCAGCCAGCCACCAAATAAATAAATAAAATATATATATATACACACACACACATAAGAATATTTTAAAAGATTACACACGAGGGCCGGCCCCGTGGCTCACTCGGGAGAGTGCGGTGCTAGTAGCACCGAGGCCGTGGGTTCGGGTCCTATATAGGGATGGCCGGTGCGCTTACTGGCTGAGCGTGGTGCAGACAACACCATGCCGAGG
>NW_007729294.1:232116-234527 GCF_000696425.1 Galeopterus variegatus | reverse complement strand
TATATAGGGATGGCCGGTGCGCTTACTGGCTGAGCGTGGTGCAGACAACACCATGCCGAGGGTTACGATCCCCTTACCAGTCCAAAAGAAAAGATTATGCATGAAAATAATCCGGAAGAAACTATTTTAAAGATTATGTTAGTGCTTGTCTCTTGGTGGTGGAAATATGAATAAAATTCTTCTTGTCTTTGTAGGAAGAAAAAGCTTTTAAAATAAATGTGCATTTAAAGACAATTATGGCCCCTCCATTGATCCTTCTTTCCTCTTATCTGAATAATTCCAGTTCTTTTAGCTCCTCTCCATGTAGTTCCAAACCCACTGTTGTCCCTTTGTAAGTGTGATTCAAACAATTGAGCACAAAGGAGTGGGTCCATCAGAGGATTCACATGAGGAGGAATAGCGGGTGGGTGTGCATGCTTACGAGATGCTGGGGTGGAACAAGTGACTGCTGGCCTAATCCCATGTTCCTTTCCTCCTAGACACACAGCTAGACTAGAATTCTCCACCTCCCTGAAAGGGGATTGTCATGTAACTGAGTTCTAGCCCATAGGAAGAGGGAGGGAGTGATGCCTGCTATCTCAAAGCTACAGGAACAATTCCCGTGCATGTTCCTTCATGCTCCTCCCTCTGGATGGCCGAAACAAGAAGACTCCCAAGGGACACTGAAGCCACACGCTAAAGATGGAGAGCCTCCATCAACCTGAATTCCTGAAGGACTGAATGGAAGAAGGCCACCCTCCCAATCTGCTCACCTCTCCAGCATTGTTACATAAGCAAGAAATAATCTCTCGTGTGTCAGCAATTGTGTAACTTGGATTCTGTTTAGTAAAGCGTTTAGCCAACTCTAACTTATATAATACCCAATGATGTCCTACAGGTGACTTTGGTATTTTCTTGTATTCTTCATCATCTCCTCTGCATCGAGGGAAAGAATTTGCCCTAAAGGTTTCTTACAGATGCCTTGGTCAAGAGACAAGAAGCCAGGCTGTGCGTCTGTTGTAGATATTACAAGACCAAAATATAGGACTTCGTATTTTGTGTTAATACATTTCAACTTGTTGGATGTATCTTATCATTCTGGCTTTCCAAAAACTTTTCTCAATTGTGTCATTGTCAATTTTCTGCCCTCTTCACATTTAATAAGCATCTCTTCTACGTTGTCAAGAAAGCTCATGACTAAAAATTATGAGCAGGTTACATTGGTGAGAAGTTAAGCAGATTATTAAGACTAGATTTAGAATGTGGCAGTCTATCTACTTTTTCATACTTTCACTAGAGAAAATGCTGTTGCTTTTTATCAGTTAGCTTTTGCTGTATGACGATCCACACCAAAACTTAGTGACGTAAAACAAACATTCATTGCTTCTCACTGTTGTCTGTTCTGGCTGCACAGTGCCTTTGGTCTGGTCCAGCTCAGCTGCAGCTAGAGGGTCCAGGATGGCCTCACTTACAAATCACAGGCCTCACCCAGTATGGGGAACAGCTCCAAGGCTGGAACTGCTGGGACCTCTCCTTCTACCAGGAGGCTCGTTTGTGGTTGTTCACGTGGGATAAAAGGGTTCCCAGGATCAAAAGAAATGTGAAACCCCTTAGCTCAGAATCAGCGTGGGAGGCACTACCCATGCACCTGTCCAAGGAGGGAAATAATAGTGGCTGCTCTGCAATTACTACCATGCTCTTATCTATTCATTTAATGTATTTGCTATTTATAGTACTTGCATACCTATACCCCAAAATAATGTAACATGTAAAAGAAGTATAGGTTCAACAAATAGGACTCACGTAATGAGGTTATAGGGGTTGAAGGACTATCTGTACCAGAAAACTTGTGCTAAGGGAAGCTACTACAACTGAGCAGAAAACTTGAGCTATTAGCGAGGGGTAGGGGGCAGAGAATACAAAGTCCCTGATGAGTTCTAGCTTCACAGATTCCAACCTGTTATATGGCAGCAGGCAGCGCCCACAGCAGCATGCCATGTCCTCAGTCTTTCTTTTGCATTTTCCCTATTTTCACAGACCCTCTCTTCTTATGTTCATACTCCATGATAGGTGGGAAATTAGTAAGAGAAGGCAGCGAGAGAAGCATAGGGTGCAGACTGTGAATAAGATAAAGCAAAGTGAAGAGGCAAAGAAAAAAGAGGCAGGGAACAGGGCAGGCATGAGGGCCTTGGGAAAATTCAAATAGAAACTTAATTTTCAGGGCCGGCCCGGTGGCACACTGCTACAGTGCGCCGCTTGGGAGCGCGGTGGCGCTCCCGCCGAGGGTTCGGATCCCACATACAGACCGGTTCCCGCTCACTGGCTGAGCGAGGTGCGGGAGCAACACCGAGGGTTGCAATCCCGTTGCTGGTCCCGGTCCGGTACGGGCGCGACACTGAGGGTTGCGATCCATTGCCGGACACGAAAAAAGA
>NW_007729294.1:222332-231116 GCF_000696425.1 Galeopterus variegatus | reverse complement strand
AAAAAAAAAAAAAAAAAAAAAAAAAAAAAAGAAACTTAATTTTCATATAAAGCTCACGCTTGCTACAGGGTCTTTCTCGTTCATGCTGTTCCCTTCCCTCTCCTTGGAATACTGTTCCTGCAGACCTCAGCCTGGTACTCTTCTTCATGTCACAGGCTTCTGCTCTGACATCACCTTCTCAAAGAGGCCTTCTCTGGCCTCCACTCCCCTAGTCCCTTGGCTTCTCTTATCCTAAGGTTCGTGTTCCTCATAGCCAGTGTCGATCTGTGAATTTACTCATTCATGCAGTTGTTCATTATCTGGCTCAGATGCTGGAGCTTGCAGAGTGGTGAAGAAGGCAAGCTCTCCAGCTAGAGACCTACACTCAGATCTTGCCTCTACCCTGTATTGCTGTTTTTTTCTCAGTTTCTTCATCTGTAAAATGAGAATATTTGTACCACTGAGTTGTCATGAGTTTGAAATGTGTTAACACATGTAAAAGGCATGGCACAGTTCCTGGCCTATGGTCAACCCTCAGCAAACATTAGCAATCCTCATCTCATTCACTGCTGTTCTTCAGCCCCTAGAAGAGAGCCTGGCACACACTAGATTCTCAGTCCGTATTTTTAAAATGAATGCTACTCAAATGTGAATGAACATAATAACCATGATGAACACTTACGGAGTACTACTCCTTGTCAGGCATCATACCGAGCAACAAAACTAGGAAAAAGGTGTTATTCTACTTCTATCTATTTTACACCCAAGGAATCTGAGTCTTAGGTCGAATAATTATCCAAGGTCACAAAGCTGATGCATAGCAAAAGCCAGGGCACAAGCCCAGGTTTTGTGTAATGCAGAACACATGTTGTTCACTACTTTTCTATGCTGCTTCTTAATTTACTACATTTTAATAAAGAAAACATTATAGGTGTTTTGGCTTAATTCTTGAGAGGATATAACTAAAAAACACTTTCTTGATATATCCTATTATTTGTTGATCATAAGCATTTTACAGCCAAACAGAATTAATAAGCCTGAAAGTGTAGAATAATTTATTAGAGAGGGCACTTCAATCCAGTACAGCCCTTCATTCTTAGAAAGAACTCCCTGACTAGGGTTACTTCATTAGTATATATGGTCTCCATTTCCCAGTACTACAGTGGCTAGATTAGCATGGTGTTAGTTGCAGGATTACTCACATTTCATAGCAATGAAATAACTAGTCTCTTTGTAGAGACAGCAAATGTATTTATACAGTTAACTTTTTTTTTTTGTCCGGTAAGGGGATTGCAACCCTCGGCACGGTGTGGTCTGCACCACGCTCAGCCAGTGAGTGCACTGGCCATACCTATATAGGATCCAAGCCCGCGGCCTCGGCACTACCAGCGCCACGGAGTGAGCCACCGAGCCAGCCCTACAGTTAACTTTTTTTTTTTGTCCGGTAAGGGGATTGCAACCCTCGGCACGGTGTGGTCTGCACCACGCTCAGCCAGTGAGTGCACTGGCCATACCTATATAGGATCCAAACCCGCGGCCTCGGCACTACCAGCGCCACGGAGTGAGCCACAGAGCCAGCCCTACAGTTAACTTTTTAAGGACAAAGACCAAAAATGTAAATTTCTGTTTTGTTGTAGTCCTCTTCTTGATTCCTGCTGAGTTACAAATGTTAAAACAAAACCAGAATCCCCAAACAAAGAGAAGTACATGGAAAAAATTTTGTGCAGTTGTGATGTCAGAGTAGCTGCTAACCTAACACTGAGATGTGCTTAGGTTCTTTTTGCCATCAGTGAGCATCTGTCAAACTCAGGGAAAATTTATATTTAAATAGAATGTGGCTGGCAGGAAAAGGAGATTCAAAGTGTTCGTCCTCCATTGCCAGGTACGTGAAAACAGTCGGAGCAAATTACATTCTCAGGGAAGCCCAACAGCAGTGCTTGAGTGCCACTGAGCACAATCCACACTCACACCTCCACAGAAAGAGGCGAGTAATGACCTCAGGGAGGCCCTTATTTCAAAGAGACACACTTAAGATCAGAGCATTCAGGAAGATGCTGCCAAAATTTGTAAGGAATTTTGTGTCTTCAAAAAGTTAATATTTTCTTAAAAATAACTGAAGTTCTTCTACAGCTAACAACATGGTTTGGTACTTCGATCTTGGGTAGGAAATCCATGGTTCAGTGTTGAGACTGACTCAGTCCTTTTTTTCAGAGGACTGACAATAAGTCAAAACACAGGATTTTAGCAGCACTATTCATGTATTCATTCCTATATATGATTATGGTACCAACTAATTATTACTATGTATTGAAACATGATGATTATAAGGTTAGTAGTAAGGTTAGTAGATAACATTTTTGTTGTTAGTATGTGTCCAGAAACTAATTTTAAGATATAAAGCATGATCTGTGGCAATTGTCTTAGTAGTTGATGTTATTATTTTATGTGGACCGTTTGCCCAGTATGTGGAAAATTACTCTTATTCCTAGTTTTGGCCATGTGATCAGCAATTTCTCTTTATGTAGAGAGTAAAAGAGGCAGAAGGGCCACAGGAGAACTTACAAGTTCCCTCCATTTAGAGGTGAACCCATAAGTCAGGTCACTACCCCAAGTTATACACACACAAGCACACACATACATGCACGCACACATACAAACTCACACACCATTATGTCTTTTAGTGAGTGGCTATTTTAGAATCAAATAATCTGCCAATAGTTGGCAAAATAAATATTGCTTCTCTGTTTCAGTCTTTTTAAGTGGTTCACTCAGTAAGACTAATAAATTTAATCAAGACGAAACACTACAAAATGACTTGTTATATTGACTTTTTTTCTTTAATATATTTTTTAATGATATTACTTTAACTAGTTTTGACAAATGCCAAGTGACTGAATGATAATGAAATTTGTCAGAAAATATGATTACTAACACCAAGTAGCATGCATTTTTCTCATTATGGTATATGAAAACCAAGTTACCATTTTAAGGAGTCAAATTTGGAGAGGTTTCTATTTGATTATTAGGTATTTATTATTATTCCTGATTTTTGTGTTTTATGTGCTCTGTTTCCTTCAGAAAAAATATGAGGATGGAAATTCTAAGTTAAGCAATTATTACTGAACTTCATAACCAGGATGCATAATCTACTGAGAAACTGTCTTCATAATCATTGAGAAGCTATTCAGAAGCTTTTGATAAGGCTTCAGTCTGTTTTGGATGGGAGATTAGATTAGCTGCCCAGTGCCTCTTAAGAAAAGAACATATAGGGTCCCCTCCCTGACTCACAGGCAGGCTGCTAGGTAAAAATGTAGCCACTTTCCTCAGAGAGCTTTAATTGAAATGATGTCCGATAGGTCACGGAACTGAAGGTCAGTGGAAAAAAAAAAAAAAGGTTCATTGGAAATGTCCCTTGTTTCACAATTTTAGGAGACATACTTTCATTTTTGAAGCTTGACATTTAGTTCTCACTTACCAAGAACATTGTTTCTCCTCTAGGAAAAATCCTGTATATTCTAAATCACCAGTCAGGGGTGTGAATCGAGGGAGAGGAATAGTAATTTAGAATATTGTAATGAGATTGAACGAGCACCCCAGACTAGGAACTGTATACTATCCTTGAAAGAGGACACATTAGAAGAAGATGAAAAATCACCTGAAAGGCCCACTGAACCCAAGGCAGACATTGGTTTTGTTGAGATATCAGTGCTGTGCTTAGTGAGAGGCACCGTAGAACCAGGAGGACCACGGCCACAGCCACTCCTTTTAAGCAGATTGACACCCAACAGAGCTCCTGCAGGACTGTTTTTCTTTTTCTTTCTCTCTCTCTCTCTTTTTTTAACATCCCTTGCTTGCTTTGCCAATGTAAATAATTTTAAAGCAATAAAATGAACTAATATTGCCTCAGTCTTAACTCTTCCCTAACTACCATGTTTACATTTTTATCTTTCCTTTGAAAAGCAAACAGGGAAATAGCCTTTAAAAAGTCTTGCCACACTCGGCCACTGGCGTGATGAATGGTATAAATTACTCTCAGTGAGTTCACCCATCTGATGAATAATGACTCTTTAGTATCTTCGGAGGAAGCATGGTTTGGAGGTGGGTGCATAATCCTACAAGGGAGGGGTCCTCAGCTCTGTCTAGCCACTGACATTGCCCATGGCCTGGAAGGGTGATTTTTAGGTCTTTGAAAATGTCAATGTTCCTGCTTGGATAAAGTTATGAAATTAATGTGTATTTAAATTTCCTTTAACTCAGATCTCCAAAGGGCAGAAGAGTGGAAAAGGGCGCTAGGGGAACAGAGCCTGTGTCAGACCAAGGCTGGAAGTCCCCAGCACTGTCACCTTCGTTCTACAACCCCCTGCTGTCTGGGGTTCCTGCTAGGCACCCTGGGCTCTGAGCTGCCCCCTCACCCCCCACTCCCAGCGTCCACTGTGATGCATGGACATGTCCTCCCCACCACACTATGGCACCAATTCTTGGCCTATGTCAGATGGCTTGGGGAGTAACACAGGCCTTTGGAGTCAGACAGACCTGCATTTCCATCTTAGCTCCATGTCCTGTCAGCCTGGACTGGGTCAAGTTCCTCTGCACCCAGAAGCCAGGCCTCCAGTCTGTGGTATGGGGTTAACAGTAACTACCACATAGGGTTGTTACCAATATCAATGAGATTATGCAGTTAAACCTCAGACACAGCTCAGTTTAATTCCCTTCTTTCCTCCTCCACCTCCCAGCTATTATCTTTTACTTCAAATTCAACTTCACCTGTCCTGTATTTTAGATCCTCAATGTTAGACACCTCATAAACATGACATCATTTAATCTTCGTGAACTCCCCTTTCAGTTGATATCACTATAAAGAATAATTTTTAAAACTGTGCTATCATGACTCTTTTATAAAATGAAAATGCATCAAAGATTTCATTTGGCTCATTAATAATTGATAAGGGAACTGCTAAAATGTGAAGATCAGTTCAAATTTAGATTTAACCTGCAGAGACTTATATTCTCAACCAGACAGAATTGGTTTGTATTGCCCTAAACAGGAATAATATGCAGGTCTATGGACAGAACACATTTCTGTCTCTAACAGTTTTCCATAAATTATCCTCTATCTCTACCGACTTGTAAAATATCCCCATCAGAGATCATCAAAGTCACACATCCTTATAGAATCCTGTAACCTGGGAAGGTCCCTGGGATAACTAATGCCCAGCACTCCATTGAAAGGACACCAGGAAACTCTTGCACCCATTTCTGTCTTACCCAGTTTCCCCGGATATCATTTCCATATTATAGACAAGTAAACTGAAGCTTGCAATGTTGAGTAACATTCCCAAGGTCTTTGCACAGAAGGGCTGAGTGGGACTCCAGAGCTCCCTGGCTCCCCACCAGTGGGGACTCTCCCTCCCTGATGCCCATGAAGCTGCTACATTCTCCACGTTGGCTTCTCATCAAGCTCTGGAAGGGGGATATGAAAAGAGAAAGGGAAGGAATTCTCAAGAAGGTTCTGGTAGAGGNGGGCATGTGGGGATCTCTATTCCTGCATGCTGGGGCTGTGCCCAAATGCCCATGAGATTCCTCTGAAGGCAGGTAACTTGCCTCATCTGGCTCCTGGAGAGTGATAACTGTCTGGGCAAGCCCAAGCCATTATGTTGGAGTACTGGAATCTGGACTCCCCTCTCTCCCAAGGTACATTCTTTGGGGTCTAGGCCCTCTTCATCCAGGCTCTCAGGGTCTGAGCCTGCTGGCCCTAGACAAAGACCTGAGGTGCAAGCTCACAGCTAATGCACTCCTAGGGAACAAAATTCCAGCAAAGCAAGGAGAGAGCAAATTTAAGAAGGTGTGTTCTCAAGAGACTCACAGGGGGTGTCTTTAGAGAGGCTGAGGCTGCTGCATTTTCAAGCAGTGCTTGTTAGGGAAAATTAGGGAAGGAAAGGGAGGAATTTATCTGTAAGCATCCATCTGCTGCTGGCCACATTTGATTCCCCCATGGCCTGCTGGACCCCCTGGAAGTCAGTGGGGAAACTAGACTCTAAAGCCACAGTGGTGACACCCAAGGCTGAATGTGCAGCAGTGGCAGCCTGCAGCACACCGTGCACTAAGAGTGTCCACCATGTGTGGGCCTCAGCAAGGATGGGAGAGCTGCAGCAGGTATGGACGTGCAGTGGTGCTGGAGAATGTGCCTGCCCCACGAAGGGTGGGGACCATGGCCATAGCAGACCTGCAGGAGGGGACACAAAGGCCTCCCCAGGAGATGGGGCCCAGCAACCCCCACATCATCTGTGGGTTACACGTATGACTGGAGCTTACACGTATGACTATGAGAGAATGAGGTTGGTGCCAGGTCATCTTCCAGCATCTACATGGTCATCTACAACATGGAACAAAAAGCTGGGTCTGAGGGAATCCGGGGCTCAGTCTCCTTGTGTTGCGCTTCGGCTGCACAGTTGGCTGGACAGAAGCCTTCCCCCACCTCTTCTCTCCCGGCCATCCTCCCCCTCCCCAATGTGAATGCCTGGCTCCCCGCTGCCTGTCTTCCCTCCTGTCTTCCTGCCTGGCCTCAGCAACATTCTCAGCCATTCTTCACCAAGACCCTGTGTATACATCCCATTCATCTCAAGAATGCCAAGGCATTGGCCTGGTACAAGTGTCTAAATTCACCTCATCTTCTGGTTTGTGTATTTCAGGCAGGCTAAGGGAGGTACTTGGGGGTGACCACATCTTCCTGACTCGGTAAAGTCACTTGCCTTTCCTACCTCATGGCTTCTTGGAAAGTGAAAAGGAGAAAGGGAGGCCTTTCCCTCGAGGAAGCTGTGGGCTTGGTCCGCTCTCCCTCCTGCCAGCCGTCTCCCCCTCTGGACTCTGAAATGGTGCTTTATTCCAGCTCTTGTATTCTGAAGGGTCCTTTCTTCAATAAAGGTCAATCAAGTGGGCCCCAGCTTCGCACAATCACTCAGACTTCCTGCCTCCTCTCAGCTTCGCACAGTCACTCAGACTTCCTGCCTCCTCTGGAAGGAATTCTCCAGTTTTCTTTCTTCCTTTCCTTCTCCCAGATTGTCCCAGAAATCCAGAAATGTTCTAGATCCCCAGCTTTTACAGCCCTGGTCCCAGCTCCCACACTGTACTTTGTTCTCCTGGGAGTGGGGATGGGGGATGGGGTCGGTTACCACCACTGGGCAAGTACCTGTTTTATTCCAAACATTGGGGCAGGGGCTGAGGAATCAGGCAGTGAAACAAGGTCCTTGTCCTTTACGAGTTGGAATCTACTAGAAGGAATACCACCTGTAAATAAAAAGCTGCCACAAAGTACACCAATTTCTTTTTTTTGTTTTTTTTTTTCCTTTTTGTCTTTTTTCGTGACCGGCAACGGGATCGCAACCCTCGGTGTCGCGCCCGCACCGCACTCAACCAGTGAGCAGACTGGTCTCTATATGGGATCCGAACCCTCGGTGGGAGTGCTGCCGTGCTCCCAAGCGACACACTCTACCAAGTGCACCACCAGGCCGGCCCAAAGTACACCAATTTCAATGAGAGACACTTGCATGGGGAACACAAAAGGAAGAGTGTTCAGTTCTTCCTGGGGAGTGGGGGAGCGGTTCCTGAGCTGAGCATGGAAAGATGAGGGTGTTTCTCAAGAAGGGGAAAAAGGGAAGCAGTGGGCTGGGGGGATCTTCCAGACATAAGGCACAGCACGTGTGAAAAATGGCAGGGCTTGGACCCTCCTGGGGAGCTGTGACTTGGTGGATCACAATGCAGTGACTGCTCTCAGCCTTCCACCAAAGAGAGGGACACACAGCTCCCAGAGGTCATATCCTGGCATTTCTTTATTAATTCTGTTGCCTCTTTAAAACCTCTGTTATATTTTAATGTCATACTCTGCTAACTTACTTCAAGTTCTTCCCTTCTGGTGCATAGCACTGACTTCCCAACTGTATCTCCGGTTTCTGGAGCATTCTGTAGCCTCGATGGTGCTTGCTGGCAGCAGATTGTCTCGAAGCCATCCACAGTTGAGGCCTCACATAGCCCAGGCTTGTCTGCCAGGGTCTGCTTTTTCCCTCCCTGAAAAGACTCTCAAATCTTAAGAGATTCGACATCTCCTGAGGCTTGTTTAAACATTTGTCTTGAGCCTGCCACTTTCCAAGGGAGTTAGTAGACTTATTGATTTTAGAGGCTCCTGTGAGTCTGGCCAGGCTGACTCCATCTGAGGTCCCCCACTGAGCCCTGTGCTCCCCCCACCATCTGGACAGTGGCTCTCAGCTATGGGAGCCTCCCTCTGACAGGTGGTGGCGTGAGGATGAGCCAAGCTCCTGCCTCCCTGCAGTGATGTCTCCCACGTGGACAGTCACGAGGCACCTGGCTCCTGGCACCTGGGTGATGGCACAATCCAGCATGTGATCCCAGGCTGCCAGACAATATCCTCATAGTACAGCCAGAGGATGGCACTCCCTTGAAAGAGCTCCGCTTTAGAGACAGATCTGCAGGGAGGTGGATGAGGGAGACTAACTGCACATGCTGGAGCAAACACTTCACACCCACGCTGGATTCTCTCTCCTCCCTGTTCCTCTGTTACGGGCTACACTTTCTTTTGACATACCTCCATACTGGAAAATTTCCTGGCCTCCACCTTCAAAACCACGCACCTCCACCCTTCTGGGCACTTAGGAAACAAAGATCGCTCTAGTTACCAGGACCTAGAATCATGAATAACGACCCTTGGTCTGGCCCGGTGGTCTCTTCCCACCGCCCAGCACACTCCAGCCCCAGGCAGATGGTGCTAACTGAGGCTGCCCACGAGCCGAGGCT
>NW_007729294.1:220076-221085 GCF_000696425.1 Galeopterus variegatus | reverse complement strand
CTAATTTAGCTGGAGCTTATCTTGTATGGCTCCCTATCATTTTGGGTCACATAGTTCCTGATAAAGCTAAGTTCCTGGGACCTAGAGACCATAAACTTTTTTAATCCTTTGCAGTACTACAAAAGTGCTGAGCACAGCGGGTATTCCACAAACACTCATAGATTGGTTTAATATTCTAAGAAAGTAAGTATTTCGCCAATAAAACCCTACTGTGTGCTGGGAGACCATTCACCATGTGTCTCTTTTGCTTTTCACATCTTGCAAGCAGAGAGGCCCTAACAGCTTTTGTCTTGGACTCCCTTTTCAAGGATGTTTGGGTAGAGAACAGCCAAGGAAAATAGAGACAGTGCCTCCCTCTGGAGCAGACAGCAGGCTTGTTTGCTGTCCAGTATAATAAAGGCAGTGTCTCCTTCTGGGGTAAAGGTTAGGTAAGCTTGATTGCAGCCCATTATAAAAGACTGAGGGATTTGTAAGCTCTAAAGTCTTCACCTGTGATGCAAACCCACTGTGCTCTCAGCATCCACATGTGCTGTTTTGCCTCAACCCTGTGGGGTGTGGGGCACAAATGGAGACAACAGGACCATGAAGCTCAGGCTATTTGCTGTGCCTTGGGTAATGTGCTCCTTTGTCTCTGACCCAGGAGTCTCATGTCTTCTGCCAGCATCCACAAAACTGTGTTAGACTCCCTTGTCAGTTTGCAAGAAGAGTAAAATCTTAGACCCTTCATAGTTTTTAACATAGTGTTGGAAAGAATAGCACATACGCTTAATTGCTGAGTTGTATATCATTCAGACTCAATTTGGAGGTATGGAGAACTAAATAAACAAGACAACCAATTTTAAATTTTCTAGGCACTGAGTCCTAAAGTTCTAGTTTCTCATGGTGTTTCCAGTATTATGTTACTCTAAACTGCAGAACATAATCCAGTGAAGACATCGAATAATTTTGCTTTGAGAACATATTTAGAATCCCCACTATTTTGCTGTGAGAACATATTTAGAATCCTTTT
>NW_007729294.1:214371-219029 GCF_000696425.1 Galeopterus variegatus | reverse complement strand
TTTTTTTTTTTAAAGTTTGTGTCATTGTTAAAGCACAATAGGCTATGTGGACAAGACATTGAAGGACCCACAAGTCCTATGGCAGGGTGAATAGTTGAAGGAAGTTAATTCAGAGAAGGATAGACGTTATCAAATATTAGGCTTGTCAAGTGTAAGCAGTATTAGATTTGGCTCAAAAGCACAGAAGTTGGTCCAAACGATGTGAGCACCAGAGAAACAATTTTCAGCTCTATCTAAGGAACAGTGTCTCAAATTGAAATGGGTTGCCTCAAGAAACAGTGTTTTTCCCACCATGGGAAAGGTTTAAATAGAGGCAGATGACTTAATCAGACAGGTGGTTGAACTAGATACATTGTAAGTTTTCCTAGGAGTTTAATGTAATGCAAAATAATTATTTATGTTGGCTTAAGTTAATACTGCTAATATTTCTGCCCATGTTAGTGATATATATCACTCTGTACCTTACTAAATAGAAGAAACTCTTCTTGTTTGAATTTGTGTAATCTACTGACAGATGGTTTGTGTTTTGTTGACAATGACCAATATTTGCCTCTAAACCTATTTCTAAATTTTACAACCATGCAGCCATGTTGTTTGCTGTCTTATCAAAACCAAGTATTCTTATCAGTCTGTCCATTCTCCAGTAACAATTGTTAATCACAGACAATATTATCGAACATTTTCTGTGTGCTGGGCACTGTGTGAAGCTCTTTCCGTGTCATGCCCCATGGAATTCTCACAATAATCGCCTGAAGTCAGCGCTATGTGGCCCCATTTTACAGATAAGGAAACAGACATAGAGCATTGTGTAGTTACTCAAAGTCACACAGCTTAAGTACCAGAGGAGAATCTGGATCCTAAGCAGTCTGATTTCGAAGCCAGTGCTCTTATCAACTGCATATTTAAAATGCAAAATCAGACGTGGAGNAGCTTAAGTACCAGAGGAGAATCTGGATCCTAAGCAGTCTGATTTCGAAGCCAGTGCTCTTATCAACTGCATATTTAAAATGCAAAATCAGACGTGGAGAAAAAAAACATCTAGCAAATTGTTAGGGAGGCAGGAAATGTGATAATTTTCCTAGGGTGTTAGAAGAAAAGACTCATGTGTTTCTCCTAGGGTATCAAAATAACCTAAGTGTTATTTGTTCATTTCTGTAAATTGCGATGTTATAAGTGAGTCTCTGCAGGTTATTTTAAAAGATGAAGCATTTCACAACACAAACAGTATAAGAAAAAATTTTTTAAAGAAAACTTTTTTTTTGGCTGACACTTTTGAACTTGCTGCTCAAAGGGGAACACACAGTTTAAAAAGCTAAAGATTTATAAATACAGTTAAAAACCTGTATACTTTATGCCTGGGGAAAATCTTTTTCATGGTGAAGGTTTTCTGTTATATAATATAACTGTGATAAAGTTATGTAATATTTCAGGACGGTTCAAAGCTGGACAGGTAGTTCTTTTTCAAGACTGAAGACTCGAGTATCGATGCTGATGGATTTCAAGGATAATACAATTATCCCTTTAGGCTCAGCAGTAGGATTGTAAATTCTTGGGATCACTGCTCTTGTGACAAGTAGATGATGAAGGTCTGTTAAAAGTGTATTTAGAGAAAAATAACAGAGCTACTTTTCCAATGTGAAAAAGTCATTAAATAATGATGGCTTGGGCACAGTCTTCCATGAACCTAATGATATTTTTTTAAATTATTGAAAAACTATGAGGCTCAGATGATTTATACTTGGAGTTGACAAATTGGGGCCAGATAATAAATATTTGGGGCTTTGTAGTCCACCTACATACAGTCTCTGTTGTGACCACTCAATTCCATCAGTGTAGTGTGAAAGCAGCCACAGAAAATATGGTGACAAATGAGTGTGGTTATGAGCTGGCAAAACTTTATAAATGGACAATGAAATCTGAATTTCATATAATTTTAATTAATTAATTAATTAATTATTTAACACTCTATATTGTTGCAGAACAGTGGGAGGGGGAGGGTTAAGGGGGTAGGGGGATGGAGGTGTATCACATAATATCATTCTTTCCTTTGATCTTTTTTTAGCCATTTAAACTTATAAAACTCATCCTTAGCTCATAGCCCATACGAAAGCTGCTCAAGGATTGAACGTGACCCTTGGGCCACGGTTTTCTGCTCCTGGCTTAGCCCAGCTTTAGCCTGGCGGTAGCACGGAGAAGCAGCAGAACTCTTGGCAGCCAGCGGTTGAGGTTGGCAGGAATGGTCTGGCATGTTTCCACCTCTTCTTTCTGCGTCCCCTCTTCATTCCTGGACTTCCCAAAGTTTACTTGCTTCCAGCCAGGAGAGTTTAAAGTATGCAGTAGTCCTCAACTGCCCTAATGTTGTCACTAGCAAACAGCAGGACACCATTGCAAGTGTTCTTCAGCACTTCAGTTGCCTTCACAGGAAATGATTCAAGGATTGCTATGAGTTTACCTCAGACCAGACCAAGTTCAACCTGCAATGCTTTAATAGCAAAAGCAAAGTGTCTGTCTCCCCACTGCTTTACAGATATTGCTCACTCTTCATACAGTTTCTCTGTGATGGGGCCTCGCCAGACAGACAAGCCATTACCTCTTCTTGGAAGAATGCATTTTCTAACCTTCCTGTGTTAGGTGGAAGCCATGTGACTGGTTTGGCCAATATAATATAAACAAAAGCAATATTTGCCACTTGTAGGCCTGATTCCTGAAACCCTGGAGTGATTTCTCATGTGCTCCTTCCCTCTCCCATCCACCCAGCTGAAAGCAGAGATGCAGAGATGCTGGAGCTCTACAAAAGAAGGAGCCACAGGATAGAGACAGAGCCACACAGAAGAGCTACCTGACCCACAGTGGACACTGATTAGGCAAGAGATAAACCATTACTCGTTTGAGCTACTGAGATTGTGGTGTTTGTTAGAGCAGCTAGCATTAATTACCTTGCCTAATATACTCTTGCAATCCCACCCAAGGATTTTATTCAGTTCTTCTCCTTATCTCTAGTGGGGTTTACTGACAATCTCTCATATTGCAACAGTTGAGAATTTGTGGCTTATGATTATAACATTAAGGAGAAATTGTCATAAAAGTTCATAAAACAGAATAATCATACTCCTGGACATTTATCTTGGAGAAATGGAAATTAACATACAGACAAAACCCTGTACAGGAATATTCGTAAGTAGCTTTATTTGTAATAGCCAAGCACTGAAAACAGCCAAAATGTCCTTTAATAGGTGTATGGTTAAACAAGTCATGGTACATCCATATCATGGAATTCTTCTCAGGAATAAAAAGGAACAAACTATTGATACAAACAACGACTTGGATGGAGCTCATGGTCGTTATGCTCAGTAAAAAAAGCCAGTCTCAGAAGGTTTCATAGTATATTATCCCATTTATATAAAATATTATCCCATTTATATAAAACATTCTAAGGACACGGTTACAGTAACAAAAAACTCATCACTGCAGTGATCAGTGGTTGCTAGGGCTTAGAGATGGGGAGGACACCGGGGAGGAAGTGGGTGTGATTTCATGGCTAGCACAAGAATACCTTTGTGTGATGGAATAGTTCTTCATCTTGATTGTAGTGATTATATGCATCCACGCAGGTGAGAAAATGACATAAAACTACACATATACATTGTACCATTAATTGTCAATTCCCTGATTTTGATATTGTACTATAACGATGTAAGATGTAGCCATTGAGGGAATCTGGGTGGAGAGCACAGGGATCTCTGCACACTCTCTTTGCAGCTTCCTGTGAATTATTACAAAAGAACAATCATTCATTCATTAAGTCCTTACTCTGTGTTAGGCTCCAAGTTCCTTACCTGCATTATCTTATTTAGTCCTCACAAAAACGTTATAGGGTGGGTATTTTCATCCTGTTTCACAGATGCAGCAACTAAAGATTCGAGAGGTAAATAACACAATAGAGACCACACAACTAGAAAAGGATGGAACTAGGATGCATGTGAGTTCAGCTGCTTCCACAGATCCTGTTCTTCACACCTGTCTATACCACTGCACTTTATTTTTAAAAGAGCAGTTTTTAGTGCCATTTGGTAAGTGGTCTTTATTTTGACAAGAAAGTGATGAAAGAACTTGAAATACTTTAATGCCAGGTAGGAGCTCTAGATGACATTAGGTATGTAAAAATGGCTGGCTGATTGGTATCAGGTCCAGAATATCTCCACAGCTCAACATTGCAAAATGGAAACAGAACACATTTGCTTGTTCAAATTAAAAAATACGTGTGTCTTCATTAATTGTGACTCAAGTTTCCTCATCTGATGTGTAAATTCTGAATTTCCTTACCTAGCATGGAATTGATTTTATTTTTGCTTTACTTTTCTGGTTATATTTTATATCCAGGAGAGCATATAAATTGATATTTTCCATAAATTTAAACAGAAAGATTATGGGAATTTAAAACAATTTCACATTTAAAAAAATATTATTATTCAGAGGAATGTACTTGAGAATATGAAATGAGCCCTGGGAATTGGGTGTTTTTGGACCCCTGAGGGATGCTCCCCTCTGGCCCACCTGATAAGCTAGACTGGGTTTGGGTTTTGTAACTGCATTTCCCATGTAGCATTACCTGCTCCTTGCTGGGATCCAGCATTGCCATTTAGGGAACCCTGTGGGGT
>NW_007729294.1:200486-213433 GCF_000696425.1 Galeopterus variegatus | reverse complement strand
TGTTTTAAAAATATTTATTTCTCTCTGTTTCCAAAATCCTGGTCCATAATTTCCAGTCTGGACTATTAATTGTTCACTTGCTTTCACTGTTATTTACCTCTGATTTGTGCTATGACATACAGCCAGAGTGTTTTCTTAAAATAAAACTCAATCAAATAATTCTCCTATTAAAAATTTCCAATGACATCTCATCTCACTTTAAATAAAATCCAAACTTTTAACCAGAGCCTGTAAGGCCCTACAAAATTTGCTGCTGCCTCTCTCTTCAACTCATTACCTGCCAGTTTTCCTCTTAATCTGTTCTCAGTACACCAACCTTCTTGCCATTTCTCAAGCATGCCAAACTGAGTTCTGCCACAGGGCCTTTGCACCTTCTGTTCTTCCTGGAGTACTCATCAGTGAGATCTTCACATAGCAAGTTCCCTGGCTTTAATCAGGCCATTCCTCAAAATTTCTTCTTCTCTGAAAGTCTGTCCCCCAAATATGATAAATCTATTAACATGGCTTCCTTTCTGTTATCTTCAGCCTGTGATTCTTACTCCGTTTTCTTTTCAGCATTTATTACTACTAGAAATCATGCTCTGCCTTGTTTGTTTCTTGCTTATTATCTGGTTCTCCCAATAAGTTATGAGTTCCTGATGGACAGGGGCACTGTCTGTTTTGTTCACTGCTGTATCCTCAGCACCTAGAATATTTTCTAGCTTATAATAACCTCTATGTTTCACTAGTTGAACAAAAAAATGAATGAGTCAGTGCTGTGCCCACCAAACTGTGCCTTTTCATTCCAGCCAGGTGTCTACACTTATCTCTGCCAGCCCCAGGCTTGCTGTGTTTACGTATGGGTTATTGACTTTGTAGGAAGCGTGTGCAGACTTCTGAGCTAGAGATGGCTTGTTGTTAAGGGCTCCTTCTTAGTAGTACCCGGTAGAGGTTTTCTGAACCATCTCTCGGGGCTCTTGACCTCCTGCTGCATTCTGATCCTTGCTGCCTGTTGTTTTTCTCCAGGTCCTGGGCACCTTGCTACCAGCACTGATCCTTCAAACTGATGACTGTTTTCTGGATCCCTGGAAGAGACGTTTAGGACCAGATGAGCCCCTGTTCAAGACTACACACCTGGCTGACACTCCAATGTGTTCTTGTTTCCCTGCTCAAGTGGATTAGTCATCCTAAACCCTTAGCTTTCATCCGAATGCTCGAATGCTCCGTGCAGCCTCAACCCCCAGTCCACCTCTCCTATCACCTCACGCCCCAAGTGCTCTGTTCTCCAATTGTGACTCTGCCCCTTCCCAGGGAAAGCTCTTACAGGGCCTCCTTTCAAATTAATTTGGGCCCTAACCCAGAAGACCTAGTAGTATCAGAGCAGTATAGGCATTGTGCATGGATTTATCCCCTATCATATTCCATCAATTTCCTTTTACTGTTTGAAAGTGAACCTGTTTCTCTTGGCTTACACAGACTGTCAGATGTAACTGCTAAAACTACCTGAGGGAAATTTAGACGGTAATATCCAGATCCGAACACCAGTCGATCCTTCAAGCTTACTCTGCTCCCCAGGCTTCTAATTTATTGCTTGAAATCAAGAATCTTGAGCTTTCCAGGCCCAGGTTTGTGAAACTGAAATTTTCCATGGAAAGCTTCCAGACACCCAAGGCTTCCTTGTCAGGGCGCTCCTGGAAATGTTAAATACTAGGATGGATTGGGCAACTGTTGTATTATCCATACACCTCAGGCAACCTTAGAGAATCATGATGAGGGAAAACATTCAGGCAACAGGGACTACTCTCTTTTCATTACACAGAAAGTGAAAGAATTGCTGGAGACCCCTCTTCAGAGCTCCTTCCAGGGCTTGCCAGGCTTCAAGGACAAACTTATGTTTGATAAAACATTTCAGATCTTGATAACCAAGCAAAACCACAAAGTAGTTATTTTTACTTTGGAGCATTCTGCCAGTGATCTGCTTTGAAAGTACAAAAGTTGAGGCTGTTAAAATGAAACAAGTGCACGAAGACTGACTAAAACTGTGCCATGGTGGACTTCAGCTTGTTTGACAGATCTGGGCTTTAAAATTTGAAATGGTAATAGCTTAACACGCTTAAGCCTATAATTAATAGTTATACAGTATTGTCTGCTTATGAACATTAAGTCATATAATTGCTGTGATAAGGGGAATTTTTAGAAGTCATCGAGTCTAAGCTTTTATTTCTATGTTCATACAGGATTAGACCTACATTATGTGGACAAATAAATACCAATTCAAAACAAACGAGAAAAAGACCCCTGCACTTTTACTTTTTTTTTTTTTTAACTAAAGGATTCCATTTGCCATTCCAGCTCCTTCTGGTATCAATAGAAAACCACAGGAAAATTACCATTCACTCTGTAATTTGTATTTTTAAAGGTGACTTTCATTTCATGATGTAGTACTTTTTTTTTTTTTTTTTGAGAGAATGTATTTAAATGTTCACCTTAAGGAGAGAAATGAGTGGGTGAAAGCAATTTATTCATCATAAAGAGGGCCTCCTTTCAAATTAATTTGGGCCCTAACCCAGAAGACCTAGTAGTATCAGAGCAGTATAGGCATTGTGCATGGAAGCGTGAATTTATCCCCTATCATATTCCATCAATTTCCTTTTACTGTTTGAAAGTGAACCTGTTTCTCTTGGCTTACGCAGACTGTCAGATGTAACTGCTAAAACTACCTGAGGGAAATTTAGACGGTAATATCCAGATCCGAACACCAGTTGATCCTTCAAGCTTACTCTGCTCCCCAGGCTTCTAATTTATTGCTTGAAATCAAGAATCTTGAGCTTTCCAAGCCCAGGTTTGTGAAACTGAAATTCTCCATGGAAAGCTTCCAGACACCCAAGGCTTCCTTATCAGGGCACTCCTGGAAATGTTAAATACTAGGATGGATTGGGCAACTGTTGTATTATCCATACACCTCAGGCAACCTTAGAGAATCATGATGAGCGAAAACATTCAGGCAACATGGACTACTCTCTTTTCATTACACAGAAAGTGAAAGAATTGCTGGAGACCCCTCTTCAGAACTCCTTCCAGGGCTTGCCAGGCTTCAAGGACAAACTTACGTTTGATAAAACATTTCAGATCTTGATAACCAAGCAAAACCACAAAGTAGTTATTTTTACTTTGGAGCATTCTACCAGTGATCTGCTTTGAAAGTACAAAAGTTGAGGCTGTTAAAAATGAAACAAGTGCACAAAGACTGACTGAAACTGTGCCATGGTGGACTTCAGCTTGTTTGGCAGATCTGGGCTTTAAAATTTGAAATGGTAATAGCTTAACACGCTTAAGCCTATAATTAATAGTTATACAGTATTGTCTGCTTATGAACATTAAGTCATATAATTGCTGTGATAAGGGGAATTTTTAGAAGTCATCGAGTCTAAGCTTTTATTTCTATGTTCATACAGGATTAGACCTACATCATGTGGACAAATAAATACCAATTCAAAAGAGAAAAAGACCCCTGCACTTTTACTTTTTTCTTTTTTTTTTTTACTAAAGGATTCCATTTGCCATTCCAGCTCCTTCTGGTATCAATAGAAAACCACAGGAAAATTACCATTCACTCTGTAATTTGTATTTTTAAAGGTGATTTTCATTTCATGATGTAGTACTTTTTTTTTTGAGAGAAGGTATTTAAATGTTCACCTTAAGGAGAGAAATGAGTGGGTGAAAGCAATTTATTCATCATAAATTAGGTGTTTATTAGGTATGACAAATAAAACCAAACACAAGTCTTTGTTGGACAGTGTTGAACAGTCAAAGGAACAAAATGTGAGAAGTAGAAAAAGAATTGCAACTTTCCTTCCAGGAACATGCGGATGGACTGTTCCCTGTTCCTCTGATACAACTCAATACCGTGCACATTGTACGTAAACACGCAGAGGAAGACAAAGAAAGGTGGGCAGCAGAAGCAGGCGGCCGGGCCGGGCCCTCCCCGCGAAGGTGAGCCCGCTCTTCGGCTTCACGCACCCCGGCCCGGGTGCTGGAGCGGACGGGACCTGGTAGAGTCCCCAGGCACAGAGAAGGCAGCCCCGGGAAAAGCCGGCCCTCCCCGGCAGAGCAGCAGGCAAGGAGCAGCTCGGCCAGACAGAAAACTTTCAGAAACCAACGCTGCACACAGATNTATTAGGTATGACAAATAAAACCAAACACAAGTCTTTGTTGGACAGTGTTGAACAGTCAAAAGAACAAAATGTGAGAAGTAAAAAAAGAATTGCAACTTTCCTTCCAGGAACATGTGGATGGACTGTTCCCTGTTCCTCTAGACACGCAGAGGAAGACAAAGAAAGGTGGGCAGCAGAAGCAGGCGGCCGGGCCGGGCCCTCCCCGCGGAGGTGAGCCCGCACTTCGGCTTCACGCACCCCGGCCCGGGTGCTGGAGCGGACTGGACCTGGTAGAGTCCCCAGGCACAGAGAAGGCAGCCCCGGGAAAAGCCGGCCCTCCCCGGCCAGAGTAGCAGGCAAGGAGCAGCTCGGCCAGACAGAAAACTTTCAGAAACCAACGCTGCACACAGATCCAAACAGAAGCAACACAGAACTGCAGCCTCGCCTCAGTCCTGCCGGCAAAGACCGAGCGTGGAGCGGGCCATCCCCCTCGCACATGTCCCTCTGCATCACGGCGGCGTCCGAGGACGAGCCGGCGGTAAGGACCCCTCCGCCTCCTGTCGGTGGAGACCAAAGGGGAGCCTGGATTCCGCCTCGTGGGCAGTCACGAGGCTGGGAAGGCAGCCCTCCGCCGCCGCCGCCCAACACTGCCGGGTTGCCGAGGAGGGCTGTTGATAACGCAGAACTGAAATAAGTTCCAGCCTCTTGCAACAAAATATCCAAAATGGCCAAGTTTCAATAAAAAAGCACTTGTTATACGTTTGTGTGTGTGGTGTGTGGTGTGTGTGTGTGTGTGTGTGTGTGTGTTTCCTACAGGCTCAGATGTTGTAGATTGCAAATCGCTCCTCCCAGCTCAACCATTCTAGGAAATTCTCATCTCGGGGCCACGTACTCAACAGGCAGCTTTCCATCTTTTATTTTTGTTTCACAAGAGAGAACTAGGTAATAACAGAAACTTTTCTATATCCAGTGCAAACACTGCTGACTGTTGATGGGAGAGGGCTACCATAACCACGGAGAATATGTAATCTGATGCACCCGAAGTATCGAAAATCTTGTCACCATTGCCCAGTGAGGAGGGGAAATTTTCTCATGTCATACTACCTGCAAATGGATATCTTTTGCTAGGTATCAGGCAGGGAAATGACCAGGCACAGCATAGGGAAAGTAAGACATGCCAAATATAGATACTATTCTTGAGGGACAGGTAATTGGTATATTTCTTACCATATGGAAGTAGCTCATCTTTTAAAATTTTAGCATTTCATGATTTGGACATTATTTTGAGATACAGAGATTTAGTTGAAAAGACCTAGTCCTTAAAGTCTGAACTCTTAACTATAGTTTAAGAGATAAAAAATGACCTTAAATTAGCAATGGAAATAGGTCATTGTTAGAATGAACATCTATTGAGCACCCCATATGTAGAGCTAGGGCTAGGGTCTAGAGCTTACAGACCCCTCGAGCCCATTCACAAACCCTTCACACACAGGTCTATGAGCTAGTTAACCAGCAAAAAGGTCTTTGGAGCCTTGGTTGAAGGAGGAATAGTCTTTATTCAACACACACACATCTAGGATCTAAGCAGTACAAGGAGAACTCAGAAACTCAACTGCTACCAGCAAAGTCCAAAGAAAAGCTGAAAACTGAGCAGCTGTCAAAAGAGTAAACGTGCTCTATTTTCAGACGCTTAGACGCCAGCTCTGTGGCCAGCCTGCTTCACAAACTGCAGAACACACAAAAGCAATAACTAGAAAGATACAGTGGTGCACATGCACATGAACTCCACCCACACACAGCTTGTGTACAAGAAATGTGCTGCTCAACCCCCCAGCCAGACCTGAGCCAAGGGAGCCTGACTAAATTATTCTATTTTTCCCACACCATAAAAACACAAAAAATAAACAAACAAAAAACCATTATTAGGTAGGTACAATAATTATTGCTATTTTATAGTTAAAATAGAACTACTTGTCCCAGTTCAGAAGGCTACTAGAAAATGGAGAAGCAAAATTTGAACTTAGGTGTACCCACGCTTCTCACCACTGATGGGGATTGTAGGGAAATGAATGGTGAGAGACTTAGAAACGTTTAGAGCCATGTTTCCCAGATTTGCTATTTCATCGACTAACATTATTTAAAAAACAAAAAGAAACCAAAGATAGGAAACCCATATAGAATTGCCAGTATTTATTGTGTCGAGTAAAGATATTTTTAAAAAACTACCATCCATTTTCACCATCTTTTCATTTTTTAAAAAAAGAGATTTTAACATCAAAATGTACAAGGACATAATTTTAGAATAAAAGAAGGCTTTTTAAATTGAATAAATTTAGTTTTATGAAAACCTCACTCCAGAAATCTTAATGTTTCTCTCTCTATTTTTTGATCAGAGAAAACATTGTTACAGATCAGCACTGGTCTACAGACTGGCATTTGGAAAACACCAGTTCAAGGACAATGGAGAAATTCACTGATGAAAGATGTAAAAAAATCTGGACAAGATGAGGACAGAATTCAGCAGCCACATCTGGTTAAGTGTTGGCCAGTTCTTGTGTTTGAAGTCTTAGAAATTGATCCCTTTCTAACCCTGCACAACCTCTTAATGTGATTCCTTGAGGCACCAGTCTCTGGCCACTGGAAATGCTTTGGGAACCAGTAAAACAAGAAGTGTTCATGGCTTTAACTGCACTGGATGCTCTTACTCTTTCAAACCCAATTCTATTTTCCAGTCTCTAGTTATTGTTCATTCTCTTGTTTCATGTTGTGCTTTAGAGTTTGATGGCTAGTTTTCCCCATCTAAACTATCCCACCCCTCCAACCATGGTGTAAGTTTCCTACAGGATCAAATGTAGATTGCAACCCTCCCTCCCCTCCCCCAGTTCAACCATTCTAGGAATCCTTATCTCAGGGCCACCTTCTCAGGAAGCTTTCCATCTGTCTTACTTTTGTTTCACAAGAGAGAACTAGATAAAAAATGAAGCTTTCCTAGATCTTGTGCAAACATTGCAGAGTATGTGTAATTTATAGCTTATGATAAAATTATATGTAGAGGACATCTGCTGTTTTTACCTGCAAAGCATCTTACTCCTTGTTTTGATAGCAGCACTCCAATTTTACTTTGAGGGATAATCCATACCCCATTGAATGTATTCTTGTAGGACCTGCCAATCAAGATCCTGCAGTCCTGAAACATCCCCTCCACCCCCCCACCCCCATGCCAATGGGTTGGCACAAAACCCATGTTAGGACAATCAGACTCTATTCTAAGATTTTGGAATTTGAACATCTAACCTAGTGGCACAGGGTGGAAAAATCACTGGAGTAGAATCATTCTAATCATGGCACATTGAATAGGTTTTTTAATTCACGAAATGTAGGTTCCCAGAAATGCCCTACATCCTGTTTTTCTTGACTCATTCTTTCTTTGTGTTTTCTACTCCTTTATAACCATCCAATTAGTACACTCCTTACTTTTTATTTTTGCTGAAGTTAATCAGAATCCATTTCTGATGCTTACAACCAAATACACTAACTAGCTGATGCATTTTGCTTGTTAGTACTATTCATAATAAAAATTGCTAAGGTGTATTGAGGTCTTACTGTGCCAGCACTGTGCTAAGTGTTTTGCATGCTTGATATCCACAATGACTTCAGAAGGTGACAGCTAGTATCATTGCCAATCTACCCCTGAGCAAGTTGAGGCTTAGAGAGATTAAGTAGTTTCCTGAGATGAGCTACCAGGTAGAAGAAGACGCAGGGCTTGACGTGCAGGTCTGTTTGACCTCTCACACTGCCTCTAATCATGACAAGTAAAGTGAACATTGTTTTGATTCTGTGAGATGAGTACAGATATTCACAACAAAATATCGCAAGCCTGCAATTAAAGACAACCCTTTCCTGATCTTTTTATAGATAGCATTCTGAATATTCAAACTGTCAAAATTTTGAGACCCACACTGAGAAAATACAGTATGCAGAATCCCTATCAAGCACTGTCTTATTAAAGCACCTCCCCCCCCTTTTTTTTTTTTTTGCTGTATGTGTCATCTGTACATGAGGAATTTATCTTGACGTCTACCACGGTGCTGCAATACTGGCATGTCAGCCAGTGCTGGGATGGAGGGAAAGGTGCATGCTGGCACTGACCATTCAGTCAACGAATGCTAATTGAGCACCTATTCAGTTCTAGGCACTATGCTAGGCTCTAGCAGTACAGAGCAGAAAAGACAGCTCTTGCAGCATGCTAAGGAAAAAATTACTTGAACGCTTGTTAAAGACGGTAAGGTAGACTTTATTCAAGGGGGCCATTTCTATAGGACCACCACATGCAGTGGTCTTGCAGTAGGGAAGAAAGATTGGACTCAACTCCAACTCCAAGGAAGATAATTGGGGATTTATAACCAAGGAGCAAGGTGGGTTAGCGGGTGGAAAATTACCAAAAGGAAACATCAAAGATGAGGGATTTCTGGCTAAACTGACTTGTAGGATTATTGCTGAAAGCAGGTTAAAGTGGGTACAAGATACAAAGGGGGGGGGAGATTTTTCACTAAACTGATTTAGCAAGAGCTTGCTCAAACTGGATTCTACAAGGACAGAGAGGGGACTCCAAGTTAGGGCCTAGTCGAGTAGAGGACTCAGAGTTGCCTGACTAAGGCTTTGGTCAAAGAAGAAAGTCTTTGTCAAGCTCAAAGAGCTCTTAGTCAAGTAGGTTAAGACGTCAATAAAAGAACTAGGGAAATTATTTAATCATGTGATAATTAAAATAAATATTTCAATTTAATTACCAATTTTGATTTCCATTAAGTATCACTGTAACTTGTGCTTCACGTATAAAATATTTGAATAAACATATTACAGTGTTACATCAATGCATAGAAAAAATCATTCAAATTAAATCATTTCTTTGACAATAACTAGAAATGATGCATATGCCTAACATGCGCTCTACAGTATAAAGATGGTGTTTTACATGTTGCAGTGGTTGTAAAATGTAGTTTTACCAAAATAATGAAGTTGTACTGGACAGAAAAATATGTGACACAGCTTTGGTTTTTAAATTTTAATTTATGCTAATTAAAATTAAATAAAATTAAAGGTTCATCTTCTCAGAGATGTGCATTAACTACATTTTGAGTATTTGCCACATAGTCAACAATCAAAACCAAAACATTTGAGTGTGATTTGCGTTTCTCACTGACATCACACTGTATATGAATGAGCTAAATTTGAAGTGCCCAGAAAAGGAAAGCTTATTTATGGTCTAGCCAAGGCAAGTATGAAAATTTATGTTGAAATTGAAAGTTTTGATAATACAAACAAAAATAATGATTTTACATGTTTTTTCCAACACGAATCAATATGTAGACAACTTTAATTGTAATCCACAAAATTATGTAAATTGACTACAAGAACCATCCCCAAAATTTAAAAATTGCTTTGTTGGTTTTGGTAAATGTAGAGCTGCTTTTCAATTTATGCAATACTCCTTAGTTTTTGTAATATGTTTTATTTATGTATGTGGNTTTTGCTGGATGTGGCATCTGTACATGAGGAATTTATCTTGACGTCTACCATGGTGCTGCAATACTGACATGTCAGCCAGTGGTGGGATGGAGGGAAAGGTGCATGCTGGCCCTGACCATTCAGTCAACGAATGCTAATTGAGCACCTATTCAGTTCTAGGCACTGTGCTAGGCTCTAGCTGTACAGAGCAGAAAAGACATGCTAAGGAAAAAATTACTCGAATGCTTGTTAAAGATGGTAGGGTAGACTTTATTCAAGGGGGGCCATTTCTATAGGACCACCACATGCAGTGGTCTTGCAGTAGGGAAGAAAGATTGGACTCAACTCCAACTCCAAGGAAGATAATTGGGGATTTATAACCAAGGAGCAAGGTGGGTTAGTGGGTAGAAAATTACCAAAAGGAAACATCAAAGATGAGGGATTTCTGGCTAAACTGACTTGTAGGATTATTGCTGAAAGCAGGTCAAAGTGGGTACAAGATACAAAGGGGGGGAGATTTTTCACTAAACTGTTTTAGCAAGAGCTTGCTCAAACTGGATTCTACAAGGACAGAGAGGGGACTCCAAGTTAGGGCCTAGTCGAGTAGAGGACTCAGAGTTGCCTGACTAAGGCTTTGGTCAAAGAAGAAAGTCTTTGTCAAGCTCAAAGAGCTCTTAGTCAAGTAGGTTAAGAGGTCAATAAAAGAACTAGGGAAATTATTTAATCATGTGGTAATTAAAATAAGTATTTCAATTTAATTACCAATTTTGATTTCCATAAGTATCACTGTAACTTGTGCTTCACATATAAAATATTTGAATAAACACATTACAGTGTTACATCAATGCATAGAAAAAATCATTCAAATTAAATCATTTCTTTGACAATAACTAGAAATAATGCATATGCCTAACATGCGCTCTACAGTATAAAGATGGTGTTTTACACGTTGCAGTGGTTGTAAAATGTAGTTTTACCAAAATAATGAAGTTGTATTGGACAGAAAAATATGTGACACAGCTTTGGTTTTTAAATTTAAATTTATGCTAATTAAAATTAAATAAAATTAAAGGTTCATCTTCTCAGAGATGTGCATTAACTACATTTTGAGTATTTGCCACATAGTCAACAATCAAAACCAAAACATTTGAGTGTGATTTGCGTTTCTCACTGACATCACACTGTATATGAATGAGCTAAATTTGAAGTGCCCAGAAAAGGAAAGCTTATTTATGGTCTAGCCAAGGCAAGTATGAAAATTTATGTTGAAATTGAAAGTTTTGATAATACAAACAAAAATAATGATTTTACATGTTTTTTCCAACACGAATCAATATGTAGACAACTTTAATTGTAATCCACAAAATTATGTAAATTGACTACAAGAACCATCCCCAAAATTTAAAAATTGCTTTGTTGGTTTTGGTAAATGTAGAGCTGCTTTTCAATTTATGCAATACTCCTTAGTTTTTGTAATATGTTTTATTTATGTATGTGGCGGTAGGCTAGTACGGGGAACTGACCCACTGACATTGGTGTTACAAGTTATCTAACTGACCAGCCCTATGCAATACTTAGAATTTGAAGTTAATAATACAGAGTTAACATAAGAGTTAGCAAATTTACTGAACTTGGATAGTTAGGCTTTTGCTTCAAAGTCAAATCCATTCTTTGAAAAATAATGAGCCAGATTTGTCAATGTGGATGCAATCGGAAAGGATCATGGTTTTGGTACTCGTTCAGTTACTGGAAAATTATGTTTCAAACAATTTGGGTATGTAAATCTACTTTTTCAATGCAACGTTTCTGAAATTCAAGTACAAAAAAAATACTTTGATGAAAAGTTAGCATTTGAATGAGACATGCTGTACATGTAAAAAACACACTGGATTTTGAAAATTTTATTTAAAATAAAAGATAGTCATGAATAATTTTTTTTTTTAATTCCATGATGAGTGATAAAACTTTGGCTATATTGCGGTAAATAATATATAGCATTAAAATTAATTTTACCTCTCTGTTTTATTGCAGAGCAATAAAAGCCTGGAAAATAGAAAAGTAGAGAGAGAACTACGATGGAAATCAGGAGAGACAAGTATCAGGAGAGGAAAACATTGCAGAGAGGTCATAGTTAAAATGTTAAATGCCATGAGAGGTGGAGTAAGATGGAACGGAGGAAGAAAGCATGTAAAGCCCCAATTGCCTTAGAAGGAGGACTTGGCTTTGCAAAATGGGGATCTTTGGTTCTGCTGGGCTAGGCTTGCTAGGCTTAATTAGGTGGACCTGGTGCATTGTTTGGGAGATAAACTTGGACAGAGCGGAATGACTTCACCTAATAGAATGAGAAGAATGCGTTATCCCTGGTGGGGAAAGGGAACTAGGAGAAACTTAGGAATGGGTCGAAGGGAGAGGTCAGAAAAGGAAGAGAGGAGCCAGTGAAATGTCACAAGGCTAAACACCAAGTGGGATAAAGGAGTGATGGGAAGGCTGAAGATCTTCTGAAAAGAGGGATGACTAATGTCCTGTTTGAAGTTCTTTGCTTTGCTCAAGTATAATCTATTCTCTGTTTTTGCCAACCTACCAGTAAATTCTGCTGCCCACAGAGACCTGTATGAGTGTAGTTTGCATGAATAATGAAAAAGGCTTAAATGGCAAGTATGGATTGTTGAGAGGTAGAGCAACACGCATGGTGGGTAAATGGCCCACCGCAGAACTAGCAGAGTGGTGCCTTTGTCCCAAGCTTGGGGTAACCATGGAAAGACTGGGGAGTACTTTATGCTTCCACACACCCTGGGTGTGGTTAGAGGCGATTTGATCCAAATCTCTAAGGGAAAGTGACCCAAGCTAACATTCTGTTACAAAGATAAAGCTTGAAGGATATTCTTTGGATTAAGAGGGCAGGGTCCACGCAGTGACAGAAGATCCTGGCTGGGGGAGGTGAGGAGGCAGACATGGTGACCTTGGAGTTCTCTTTCTGGATCTTCGCTGTGAAGGGAAGGAGAGAGATTGTATATAGCTAGAAGGGTGTAGCTTTATTTTAAGGATAGGAGGTTGTTGCATCTTTGCATGATAAATAGAACAAGAGAAAGTTTATTGTTTCCATAAAGCAGCTTCATAGCGATAGTACATTTATTAGGCCTTCTAATGCTAGAGCAGGGGTGGCAGTGATAACAATTAGAGCAGCAGAAAGTGTTTCAATCGCAGTGTGGTGCTGGTGGAAATGATGTTCATCAAAAAACTAAGAGCTTTTAACTGTGGACTGGAATGTCATATAGCACGGCTTGCACCAGGAACCGACATTCACTGATA
>NW_007729294.1:195278-199636 GCF_000696425.1 Galeopterus variegatus | reverse complement strand
TAAGTTTTATAATTCCAGAGGGCTACATCAGTCATAGGAGCAATTAATACAAGTTATTTATTAAAAGTTCAACGTAATAGTGGCTATTTAGCCTGGAAAAGACAACCAGCGTAGTTCCTTGCTAAATACAGGCTGGATGAATAGATGGATGGGTAATGGATGGGTGTGGGGAAATAGGAGCTCCTACATAAGTGATAACTTAGGCTTCCATATTCCCCAAAGGCAGAGTTAGAAGAGACTTGGTTAACCCACAGCAGAAAGTTATCAATTAGATATGACACAAGTCTTTGCATATTAAAATTATATAGCACAGCAGATCACAGATTTTATACAGAGGTCTTAAAAATGTGACAGATGTGGAGATTTTTAAGATGTTTGAATTGTGTCCTATAGGAACATATGCTCTAATCATCAGGGGCTGGCAACTATAGCTTTACACATTAGTACCCCCCACGCTCTATTTCCCCAAATACATGTGTTAAATATTACATACATGTCAGCATTTTTTCCCTCTTCTTATGGCCACACAATCCCTAATGTGGTATTCTGGGCAGCCTCCACCAGACAGCAAGAGTAAGCACAAGAGTTGAAATCTCTTTGTCATACTGGGATTAGATGATTTTTCAGGTCATTTGATAATAATTCTAGTTAATGAATAACATCAACTCCATTCACCCTCTAACTTACCCGCATAATCCCCCGATTCACTACACCACCAAAGTACGTTCACGAGTGTTCTGTAATCTGATGTATTTGTATGGTGTCTAGGCATCAAACATAACAATTTTAGATTATAGCCTGCTTTAATTATGAACTTCTGTGCAGTCTGATTAATTCAAACGGACTTTATTGATCACCTCCTGCATGCTGGGAGGTAGAGAAACAAAAATGTATAAAAGGCAGACAGACCCATTGAGCACTAATTCACTGGTGCATGCTGTACTGGTGGTTCAAAAGCTACGTGAGCTCAGAGAAAGTATTTTTGCTTGGGAAGTTGTGGCACATTTCACTGAGGAAGTATAGGCCAAAAGGACCTCAAAAATAAATAGAACTTTATGAAATTGAGAAGGGGCTTTATGGATAGTGGGAATAGTAGGAACAAAAACTAGAGGAAAGACGGTGAATGGCACATTGGGGAATGGTACTTAAAGCTGGAGCACATTGTTGGGGCACATTGTTGAGCCGAGACATTGATGGGAGATAAGCATTTAGAAGGACTTAGAATGAAGTTTAGCTATTATCTTATGGGAATTCACATGGGCTATTATCTTATGGACAGTGGGAATTCACGTGGTGTTTCTAAGTATTGATGTGAAAGGAACTGTAAACTGATTGCATGCTGAGATTGAAGATAAGCAGGAACAGTCAAGAAATATTCCAATTTATTCAGTACTAAAAATTCTACTTTAAGAAAAAAAAATTCTACTGTTTTTCACTTTTTCCTTTATTTCTTTTTCTAAGACTATTTTTTGCCTTTTTTTCAGGACCAGATCAAACCACCCGAATGCAACTTAGCTCTTCCAATTGTAGGCTATACACTGACACCTGGACTGCTGTACCCCCTAACCCTGATCTCTACCTACCTTCCCCTTTTGACAAGGAGGTTGGGAGGTGAACAAGTGAATGAATAATCCTGAGACCCAACATTGAAGGTACAAAGCACAATTAGGATCACAAAACTTCTTACTTTTGTCTTTGAATTTACAGAATAATATTACTTTGCTATCAAGTCACCCAGACATTTATTGACAAATAAAGTCTGAATTCTTATTAAGGAAGTAAGTGAAACTAAATCATATTAGGCCTGTCATAATTATAGGATTTACTCTCTTCAGGGTCCTGTCTGCAAAACCCAGTCTCTGTCAATTCAGAGCTTTGGAGCTGAGACCCAGAGAGCCAGCCCACTCCTGATTTCGAATGACTTTCCATTGCCAGTAGGTAAATGGGTCAAGTATAGAAACCTTCTGACAGGTATGACCTATTTGAACATCAGAAGAACACAGCCCATTCTTTTGGTTATGCATTAGTCTGTTGGAGCTTAGACCAGACCATTCTTCAATAAAAAAACAAACAAACAAACAAAAAATACCCAAACAATAGAGGTAATATCCTTCTAGCCTAGACTCCAGAGGAAGCCACCAAGCTATTCCTAGGAACAGAGTTTGGGTGGGACTTTCTGCAATTCAAAAGCATAGATTTTTGTTTTGTTTTGTTCTCTCTCTCTCTCTTTTTTAGCTCCCACATATGAGTGAGAACATGCGGCATTTCTCTTCCTGTGCCTGGTTTATTTCACTTAACATAATTTTCTCTATGCTCATCCATGTTGCAGTGAATGGCAGAATTTCATTCTTTTTTATGGCTGAGTAGTATTCCATTATGTATGTGTACCACATTTGCTTTATCCAATCATCTGTTGATGGACATTTAGGTTTCTACAGGTGGGAAAGGGGAGTGGGGAGGAAGGATAGTGAAAGGCTGATTAATGGACAAAAATAGTACAGCAAGATAAGGAAGAATTAGCTCCATTGGTGTGCAGTCGACCCAGAAATCTATAATCAATAATGTTTTACTGCATGTATCTAAACAACTAGAAAAGAAGAGATCAAATATGCACATCACAAAGAAATGATTAAGTTCTGCGATGATGAATATGATGAAATTTCAGGCTAATTACCCTGAATAGATCAACACACATTGTATAAATACATTGAAATACAACTCTGTACCCCACAAATATGTACAATCAATATTTTTCAATTAAAAAAATAAAAGATAAAAGCATGGATTGACATACAACCAAGACAGATAGATGTCTTTGTGGACTACAGTTTCTCCAGACATCTCCTAGGATGAAATAAGTTTTATTTCTTGTTGAGGATTATGGGTTGTTGAAGATCTTGGCAGTTTCTGTTATGGACAGAATTTTGGACAGAGATTTAGGATACTTCTCTGACACTATTTGTGTGTCAATGATCAAATCACATGACTTTTCTGAGCTGTAGTTTCCTTTTTGGTAAAATGATAACTTTGGACTACATCATATCTCAGTTCCTTTCTGATCCTAACTTTCGAAGTCCTCTTATCATATTTCATGTTCATTGTGTTTCCTCCTGTGGCCCCTCTAGGGCCTTCAGCTGGGCTTCTCCTGCTACCCTATCTCCTTTCCTTTTTTTTTTCTTCTTTCTTTCTTTCTTTCTTTCTTTCTTATTATTATTATGATTTTTATTAGCATATTCATTGTTATAAATCACACTTATTCTTTATGCTCTTATCCAATTTTTCCCCCTCCCCCTCTTTGTTTCCCCTTCCCCCTCCCCCTCCCCTTTCCCCCTCTAATAACCATAGATTTGTTCTCTCCATCTGATAGATTAACTATTCCTCTGTTGCTTTGTTGCCTAGATGATCTGTCCACTACTGTGTGATCAAGTCCTCCCCTAGTATCATAAATCAGTGCTTTTTCTGTTACTCTGGAGTGTGCTTTGTGGAGAGAAAGGACCTCTTTTTTCTTTTTTTTTATTTTTGGTCTCTGCTGGTGCCTCTTCTTGTATCAATGCAGTTGAGAGTCTGGTGTGCCATCTGCATGGTGGCTGTGACTGCTGCTATAGAGACCAGTCACTTTTGCAGCAGCCATGGCAATTGCAGTAGCTATGGTGGACTACATGCGTGAAAATGGTGTTTTTGGTGTGCTCTTTACCTGGTTGCACCTGGGTTCAGCTTCCCCCAGCTCCACACCTTATTCTAAGATGTTGTTGCAGAGCAGTTGGGGGGGAGAAGGAGAAGGGAAAGGGGAGGGCAAATAGGGTGAGAAGAGAGTGAAGGAGGGGGAGTGTGATCGAGGCCTGTGGCCTCCTCCAACCCCAGTGACAGCTGGGTTGTTGCTGGGAAGAATGCAAATGTCAGGGGGTGTGTGGCTGAAGCCCATCAGCCTCCTATCTCCCTGGCTCGGGAACCCAGGGCGCTTCCTGTGGCAGCTCCATGGTCATTGCTGGGCTGGTCGTGGATGTCAGGCGGTGTGGCTGAGGCCATCTGTCCTTCCCTGTCCCTGGCTTGGGATCCCAGGGGGCTTCTGGTCCTTCTAGGTATTATAGGTGTTCTTTGATGATGTGAGACATTTACTAGTTAATATCAAACTTTGCCTCTGGTCTATGCGTATTTTGTTTTTTCTTTCAGTTCTGTGTTGGATTATTCACTGTTCCCACCACTTAAACTCTGCACTGGATCTAATTTGTTGTCCTTTGCTTACTTCTAAAATGGAGGAACTTCCTGTGGGGACCAGCACTTGAGCTCTGTGGTTGAGCTAAATTGTTTCATTGCTGCTGATTCCCTGGGGAAGTCTTTTTGTGCAGCTCAGGTTTTAA
>NW_007729294.1:191104-194616 GCF_000696425.1 Galeopterus variegatus | reverse complement strand
TAAAATGGAGGAACTTCCTGTGGGGACCAGCACTTGAGCTCTGTGGTTGAGCTAAATTGTTTCATTGCTGCTGATTCCCTGGGGAAGTCTTTTTGTGCAGCTCAGGTTTTAATGGTTGACTTTGTAGGTACTTTGGGGTCTCCTGAGATCTGGTATGCACGGGTTATGTAGAAACTCTGGTCTGGGTCCAAGTCCTTTCAGCAAACTGCACCCCTGCAGATCTATATTCCTGACCAGTCTCCCTTGGTGGTACTGCACGGATTGAAGGGCAGATCAGCTGTCCAAGCTGTGCCCCAGCGTTCACCCAGTAAGCCCATCTGCCCCACTGCCCTCACTCCAAACACTTCTCATTGAGGCACCCATACTTACCTGGCTGTGTCCCGCCTGGCTATGGCCATTATGCACCCATACTTGCCATGCTGAGCCCAGTTCTGTTATAATACATATCCAGCTGCATCTCCGCCTTGCCACACAGCTATTGCTATGCACTAATGTAATGGAATTTTCTACCCTGTCTCTCCCCTGCTGTAGTTTTCCACCCTGAGTAGAAACCAGAAATATAACAATATAAAAGTGACAGTCTCTCTGTGTTCAGGGCTCAGCCTTTGTGACAATAGTCCACTGAGCTGGTGCCAGCACATCAGTAAATTCTGCTTCCTGACACAAGCCTCGGTGTCTTGCCTCTCCCTGTGAGTTAGCAGAACTTCACTGCAACACCATGGAACAGGCCATGCGCTGGTACCTTGCGATGACTCGCTGGCCTCTGAGTGGCTCCTTTTTTCTGTTGTCTGTGGCTCCTCATTCCTGTATGGGTCCACGGGAACACTTTAAGTGGTTTTGCTGAACTGGGGGTCACCAAGGCCCTCTTCTCCCCTGCTGCCTCCAAGCAACTTCATATGAAGGGCTCAGCAGTGGCTTTTGTCAGCTCTTGCTCCACGTGCTCACCAGGGCCAGACTTGAAGTGGCCGGGGCCTGAAATGATAGGACCGGTCCTGTCTTTTCTCTCATCATGGCTTCTCCCACCTTCATGAATTCCACAGGTCTCTCTTCCTGTTCCCCTGAGCTCTAGTGGCCCCATCTAGGCTGCCGTTGCTTTTGAATAATTGTAAATTGGTTGATTTGTGGGAGAGAGTGATGCTGGGGACTGTTCTCTGCCATCTTGATTGGAAACCTCTCCTTCCCTTATTAAAGTGAATCAGTGTGGTCTTCTATTGGAAATTTTTCTTAGGGCTTCCTTCTACCAGTTCTACTTTGGGAAAACAAAAATCAAAACTATAGTAAAGCAGAGACCAAACTTCCCTTTCCACCATGACAAAATGTACCACCACCATGATGGTACTGGTCTTGCCCTTCTCTCTATAAACAATTTGAAAATTTGACAAAACACATGAAACAAAAGTTTTCAGACATTGGACAATATACAGCACAGGATTATGATCCCCTAGGGGTTCAAATGAAGTAAGTCATAGATTACCTTAGCTTTCTGCCTGTGGGCACATTATAGAAAGTGGTGCAGGAAGGGAGAATTCAGGAATTCTCAGTGTATTGAGGAATACAGGAATCTGATGGGATCAAAACTTGCAGGACAAATGGAGTATACCATAAAAAAGAAATCTGAATGGGATTTCTTGGTTTTGTTGTTGAATACTGAGGTGTGCATACATAGACAAAGACCATGAGGTTAGACAAAAGACAACAAAAAAGAGTTCACTAAGGCTGATAAGACTTCAAGCTACACCCAGTCAGAATGAAGAGACTTCAATGAATATGCAAGGCATTCATTAGTGCTGCAAAAGGGTTAGGACTTAGTGGTGGGACTCAAATAGTCCTAGATAAAAGACTCTACCAGATCGCCCTTGTAAAGCTTAAAAACAAGCCTCAAAAGGATCAAGCTGACCCACAAGTTACCTGCCACTCTAAACAAAGTCAAAACTCAAAAAATCAAACAAATTCAGGCACTCAAGAATTTATCACTAACAATGCTCAGCACCCAGTAAAAAGTACTAGGTATGAAAAGAAGAAGGAAATTCTAATGAGGAGAAAAATAAGTCAATAGAAAGAGACCTGGAAATGACAGATACAATACAATTATCAGACAAGAACTTTAAATAGTTGTTAAGAATAAGCTCAGAAACTTAAAGAAAAAAAATCAACATAATGAGAATGAAATTTCTGGATACGAAAATACAATGTTTAACATGAAAAAATTTACAGAATAAGACACTGCAGAAGAAAAGCAACAAACTTGATGATAGTTAATGGAAACTACCCAACCTAAAGGAAATGGAAAAAAAACAACAACAGAGTTTCATTAGCCTTTAGGATAATAGCAGGTGTTCTGATATTCATTCAACTGGAACCTCAGAAGAAAGAAGGGAGACTGACACAAAATAAATAAAGACAAAATGGTTAAAAATTTTTTAAAAATTTGATGGAAACCATTAACCGACAGTTTCAAGAAGCTCAAACATAAAAAACACAAAGAAAATGATCCCATAGCACATGACAATCAAATTATCAAAAAACGAAAATAAAGAATAGATCTTAAAAGCAGACAGAAATAAAGGACATTATTTACAGGGAACAAGGATATGAATCCACTCAGAACTTTACATCAGAAACATTATAGCCAGGAAACTATAGAATAATTTTTAAGGAACTGAAAGTAAAATAATCTCAGTCTAAAATTCTATATACAATCAACATGTCTTTCAAAATGATTGTTAAATAAAGACTTTTTTTGGATAAACAAAAGTGGAGAGACTTTTTTTTGTCAGAAGACCTGCCTATCAGAGATGTTACAGGAAGATTTGGGGCTGAAAAAGGTGATATTAAATGAAAATTTGAATCTACACAAAGAAATGAAAAGTGTCAGAAATGTCAATAGATGGATAAACATAAAAGAACATGTTTATCTCTTTTAAATTTTTAAAAAAATCATTGTTCAAATGAAAATTAACAATAACATATTGCAGGGTTTCTAATATGTGTTGAAGTAATGACAGTAACACAAAGAATGAGAACAGAGAAAGGAAAGATTACACTTGTAAGTTGTATGTATTATATAGAGTATGGAATAATAAGATTTGAAGGTAGATGGTGATAAGCTAAAGAGGTGTATTGTAAACCCTAGAGTAAACAATGGAAAACATAATAATGAGTCATAGCTAATAAGTCAATAGTAGTGATCAAATCCTAAATACTAAAAAGTACTAAATTAATACAAAAAGGCAGGAAGAAAGGAATAAAAGAACAAAACAGATGGGATAAATAGGGAATAATCGGCAAGATGGTAGTGTTGAAACCAATCATATTGATAATTCCATTGAATAAAAGTGGTTCAAACATCCTATAATTAGCAGACATTTATAGACTGAATAAAAGAGCAAAACCTAACTACAAGCTGTCTACAGGAAATGCACTTTAAAGAAACATTTCACTTAAAAATAAAGATAGAAGAACATATACCATGTAAATATTTATCATAAGAAAGTTGGATGGATTATATTAAT
>NW_007729294.1:189471-190898 GCF_000696425.1 Galeopterus variegatus | reverse complement strand
GATAGAAGAACATATACCATGTAAATATTTATCATAAGAAAGTTGGATGGATTATATTAATGTTATACTAAGTAGAACTCAGGACAAGAAATACCATACAGGATAAAGAAGGACATTTTATAACACTAAAAGAGTCAGTTTTTAAAAAATATGTAACAACACTAAATGTGTATGCACCTAATTAAAGACCATCAATATACATGGAATAAAAATCAAAGAGGAACTAGAGTAACTACACAAATCCATAAGAGGAGATAAAGATTTCAACACTCTTCTCTCTGTCATTGTTAGAGTAAGTAGAAAAAAAATTAGCAAGCACATAGAAACTTTGAACACTACTATTAACCAGCTAGACCTAGTTGACATTTATAAAATATTCCACCCAGTAGTCAGATAACCCATTATTTTTCAGTGCACTTTGACTATTAACCAAGATAAGCTATTTGCTGGATCATAAAACAAAAAAAGCCAACAGATTCCAAAAGGTTGAAATCATACAGAACATGAGCTCAGACCACAACAGAATTAAATTAGAAAAAAATTTTAAAATCCAGAAAATCTCCAAATATTTGGGAATTAAAAAATACTTCCGTCAATAACCCATGGGTCAAAAAGTTAATATAAGAGAAATTAGAAAATATTTTGAATTGAATGATAATGAAAACTCATATCAAAATTTGTGTGATATATATAAGGCAGAAAATTAAGTATTTTTAAATAATTATATTAGACAAGACATAAGATCTCAAATCAATAATCCAAGGTAATTAGAAAAAGAAGAGCAATTTAAACCCAAAGAAAAAGGAAAGAAGTAAAGATAATGACTGAAATCAATGTAATAAAAAATGGATGCACAATAGAGAACATTAATGAAACAAAAAGCCAGTTCTTTTAATTGATCAATAAAATTGATAGATTTCTATTTAGACAAAGCAAAAAAGTGAGGAGACATAAATTAGCAATATTAAAATTCTAAAAGGAGATATCACTACAGACCTTGTGAATATTAGAAGAAAAATATTGGATGAAATGAAGAAATTCTCTAAAGCCACATATTACCAAAATTCAGAAAGGAAAAAACAGAACATCTGAATAGCTTTACATCTACTCCAAAACTGACCCAGGCCCAGATCACTTTATTTGTGAATTTTTCTAATGTTACACAAATTGCTTCACATAAGAGAAAAACCATGATAGCAAAAGCAGACAAAGACTCTACAGTTTAAAGATGTGAGAATCTTTAACAAAATGTGAAAATCTTTAACAAAATTAAATACTGTAATTATAAAAAGGATAATAAATCATTAATAAATATAGTTTACCTTAGAAATGTTAAGTTGGGGGCCGGCCCGGTGGCGCACTGCGTTAGTGCACCACTTGGGAAGTGTGGCGGCGCTCCCGCCGAGGGTTCGGATCCCACATACAGA